>NW_020955208.1:1773673-1809305 GCF_003031625.1 Empidonax traillii
TTTTTTTTTTTTTTTTTTTTTTTTTTTTTTTTTTTTTTTTTTTTTATTAGCGGAGTATGAAAACAGGCAATAATTTTACAGAAAGCAGGACTGGCACAATTGGTACATAGCATCATGCTGCAGCTTTTCAGAAATGAATATAAACTCTTTTCTTTTTTTTTTTTTCTTCTTCCTCTTCTTTTACCTACCAGAATAAATAAATATGATACACATTTGAGTTTCTCAGTAGTGAATTCTAAAGCACAAGGTCTTACACTACAGCTCAATTTTACAGCGATCTGTACAGTATATTACTTTGATTTCCTTTGTGTTCTTTAAAAGCCTTTGTTCCTTTGCAAGATGGGTTTGACACACAAACACAGATATACTTTGGAGCTAACTGTATGCCTTGGGTCAGAACCTGGGAAAAAAGAATAAATTGATTGCCTCCTGGCATGAGGAAATAAAACAAAAGCTTATTTTTCATTGCACAGACACGTCTGAAGTTCTGTTGTATGAGACAGACCCTCTCAATTGCCAGAACAGCTAGAAAGGGCTTTGGCCACTCACTGGGCACCATGTGCACCTTTTAATTTGCTTTAGATTTAATGTGTGCCTTAGAGAGATTTTACAGAGGACTTCCAGCTTGAAACCCAAACTACTCAAAATGTAATTATATGTTTTTGTTAGTATAGGATAAATCGTATACTCTTCACGACTTAATTTGGGAGTTAAATGTTGCCCTTTGCTCCTCTGAAGTTGGTGCAATTATTCCCTTCCGGCATCGTGGCAGTGATGAGGATCTTACTTTATGTAGTGTCTGAGTCTTACTCTGCAAATCACACAAACCAGCACGACTGCATGACCTGGGACATGTCCTGAACTTACTGGGGACACCCACAGGCAGAGGAGGCACCTCAGCTTTTGCATCTCTTCCCCAGGCAGCCCGAGGGAGCCGGGGACAGTGAGGATGCCGTCATCTGTGCAGCTGGGAACAGAGCAGAGTGTCTGCAGAGCCTGTGGAAAACAGGGAACGTTAATCATTACTGGGCTGTTTTGTAACGGGGTGGGAAAGTTGCAGCCAGCCTCACATCAGAGCGGGGGATTTTTCTGTTTGTTTGTTTTCCTGCATTGCTGAAAATTTGTTTGGTGTTTTGTTGTTGTTGTTGTTGTTGTTATTGTTGTTATTGTTTATTGCACCAACCTTTTCTTATCTTTGCATTGTGGATTTGGGCTGAGAGCAGATCTATGCAGAAAAATAGCTATTTTTCCCTCAATTGAAAAAAAAAAAATAGAGACGTATTATGCTGCTCTAGAACAGATCATAAAAAACCAGCAAGGGGCACAGGGAGAAATAAGGAGGGAGGAAAAGAAAAATCAATGCAGCTTGTGAAAACCAGCAGGAAAGTTCTGTAATTGACTTTTTTTTCAAGCTTAATTGAGTTATGTCTCATAGCTACTGTAATTAAACTAATAGAATACGGTGGATTTGAATTTGCATTTCTTTTCTACAGAGGTTTATTTAATCCTTTATGTATGAACTCTTCAGAAGTGTCCTGACATTATTCAGAATTGTCATGTCAGTGGAATTACCACACGTGGCACACAGGGCCAGAAATAACTGCAGTTCCCTCCTCTGTGTCCACCCACTTTGGTGTTTCATGAGCAAAGATGAGCATCTCTTTGGCTGGCTGCAATGACAACACACACCTAGAGCTGGTTAAAATTCTTCACGTGGTGAAATATCTAAATGAGAAGCGAGATGTGGGGGGATCTGCTTGCTGATGGTTATTTTCATATTTGGGAGCATTTTTCTGTACGTTTCCTATGCAGAAAATGATGATTTTTCATGGAGGAAGTATCAGAAAAAAATCTCTCTTTCTCTTTATTCCTATATTCACCTTCATGGTCATCTCCCCTTGTTAGCCAAGAAGTAAAAAAGACAAGAAAAGGGAAAAAAAGATATCTCCATTCAACCTCCCAACATTGTTACTGGATATTTTCTCCCTGGTGGCATTTAACATTTCTCCTGCACTGTTTAAATACCTTTTTAATTTTTTTAAAAAATTGTTTTCTTTTATTATTATTATTATTAATACCTATCAAACTTCCCTTGCAGAGTTGAAGAAATTTAACTGCAAACTCTTACCCTGAATATTGTAAATGGTTTTCTCCTGGGCCTTGATCCTACAAGGACCGTACATAAAACCTTTAAAAATTCAGTAAGTAGGGTTTGGAGCTGTAGCTGGTTCACCAAGCAGAGGCATAGTAAGAAAAGCCATAGGAAGGGGAGAAAAACAGCAGAGGAAATCTCCAGATACAGAACCTGTTTGCAAATAGGAATTAGGGAGAATTTTTCCAGTCTCTCCACTGTTTTTAAAGGCCTGGGCATATTATTTTTCCAGCTTCTGGGCTATGCTGCACACATTTTGGCATTTCTTTCATGTGTTAAAAAGTCAGCTTGATCATCTGCATTACGGAACACAGAATGCTGCTTCTCTTTTTACGTTTACCTCCCTGTGGCTGAAAGTGTCACAGGGATGCCCTGCCCTGGCACCAGGTTGGCACAGCGTCCAGAGAAGATCGACAGCTCTTTTTCTTCCCTATAAACAGCTCTTCTGCCTGGTGATGCCCCAAGAATATTATGCCTTTGATGGAAGAAACTTATATCCAGCTGCAATGTTTATTAAAATGTGTCAGACCTCTGCCTGGACAGTGAGGGGAGAAGGAACATCAATCCATTTTATTTCTGAGACTCCATCAGTGACTTTATTTTCCTAAATAGCCGGGGCTGGTGGAAGGAAAGGGAACGAGCAGACCTCACACTGCAAACTGGGAGATTCACAGGAGTTCTTCCCACCTGAAGAAACATTCAGGTTTGCAAAGTTCAAAGAGGAATGATGCAGATCACTCCCTTCAATCTTTCCACTAAATACACAGGATTAAATTGGATGGGGAGTTTCTTCCTAAGGTGTTTTTTCTTTTTTTTTTTTTTTTTTTTTTTTGTCCAACATAGCCCAAGAGCTCAGAGGCACTAAAACAATATGCAAGAAAAACTCAGTTTTGTCAGATAATTATTAAACTTTTGCAAGATGGAAGCCTAAATTCTTGCTTTTTTTCCATTTGCAAAATAATTTTGTCTTTAAATGTCACCACACTCCCCTCATGGCCATGCAAGTTTGACTGTAAGAGGATAAACCCCAAACTTTGCATAAAATACCTCAGGGGCTCATATATATTTAAGGCAATAATTTTTTTTTCTTTTGTTTGTTTTCAAATTTTAGATATTTCCAACCTGATTCAGAATTGGAGAAAAACTCTCCAGGTGAGAAATATTCACATGCCCTTGGCCAGGACCAGCTGTACCTCAGTGAGCTGCTGCACCTCACAAGGCAGATGAGGATGGTACTGAACAGATACTCCTATGGACTGATGGAGATTCAGGTGTTTCCTCTCCCAGTTTGCTTTCTGAGCTGATATCCATGGTTTTAATGGTGTGACAGATGCTCTACTGGGGAAGTTCCCAGTAGCTGGTGCGAGCCTCTGTGAGGATATCAGCAGTAGCACAGGGGATGAAGAGGGTCAGGCACCAGGGTCAGTCGAGATGTGTGAGGATGGTGAATATTAAAATGAATTTTTGCACTCTGGCACGGGAAAGTTTCCCTCCACAGCTCAGTGGGGAAGGTCTTGTCTCCCTCCAGGAGATCATGGCAAATCTAATGCTGGATCAAGCGAGCTTATCTCCTTCTCTCCCTGTCCTCACCTTGGAGAAGCAGGTCATAAATCCACGTGTTTTGACCTTCCCATGGCAGATACCGTGGTATCCATCATGAACCTATGGAAAGGCTGTATCTGCCCTGATCTGAGCTGACACCACCCTTTCCATCCCTATGGGCAGAGAAGAGATGACTGTCTTACCTGGGATGGTCCAAAACCAACTATGACCCTCTGTTGTCTGCCTGAAATACCCACTGGCATGAGCTGCAACCTCCTGGGCATCTCTTACTACTTTCATAAGAGCTGAAGTCCAGATCTGCTCTCACACCCAATTGCCCCATTTGTTCGCTGGCACCACAGAACAACAGCAGAAGGGGCATTAAGTTAAATTTGTGTTTGCTCTGCTCTGGTAAAGCAACTCCACAGAGGTGCAGAGGGACAGAAAAAAATATAGGTAAATAGAGCCTTTTGAGGAAGGAGGAGAGAAATTAAAGCTTTGTTCGGGTGCCCCTGGTTTGGGTGACAGGCTACAAGAAACAAAAGCTGGGACTTTCAAAGGATTTTTTTGGACAGAGTAAATGTGCTTTGGTGGTTTTAATTTATTCAGGCTCCTTTGAAAGCAGCAGCCAAAAATCTGCTTCCTACAAATACATTTGGTTTTGGCAAAGCGGAGAATTCTGCCGGTCACAGGGGCTGATTTGACACAGTCAGGAAAACTGAAGCAAGAGAGAAAAGCCCCAAACTGAAGTGTCTGGCACAACAGAAATATTTAAGGAAGATGCTCCATTTTCCTTGGAAGTTGATGCAGCTGATGAGCTGCCCCCTCCGAAGATCTGCTCTTGCTGCAACTTTATGAGGGATAAAACACTATTTCCCATCAAACCTGGCTATTCTTACACCTCTATTTGCAGGAGTTAAATGCTTTCTCAAGGGGCATTAGTGTAGCTGAAAACACTCTTTCCCTCCATGTTTAAATAGGTAATTTGACCCCTGGCTGCTGCCCCAGCAAGGTGGGAGCAAGAGGAGCCAGAGGCTCTGGGTCTACACTTCTGGTTAAATCATCTGGTTTGGCAAAAAAAAAAAAAAAAAAAAAAAAAAAAGATTTGAGATGACAGAAACATTCCTTCTCAACAAGGAAAACCACCCAAGGGTGAATGATGGGCAATTTCAATGAACTAAAACTGAAAGTGTTCAATGAGGTAATTTTGAAGCTGGTGAATTTTGGTTACTTGCAAACCCTGCATTTTTGGCAAGTTCATCTATCCCCCCTCAGGTTCAAAGAGAATATAAAGTCCCTGCTTACACCTGCTCTGCCTCCAGCAGTTCAGCATTTTTCACTTGTTACATTTTCACTTGATAACCAGTTTTGAACTGAGAGCTTGAGGATAGAACTTGGTGATCAGAGATTTTTTTTTCTAGACACAGCTTGTGTTAATCAAGTTTTTGTCAAAGAACCATATAATTCGTGGTGTATGAACACACCAGGAGTTCATACACAGTTTTTATTATTCTCTATTGTCAAAGTTAGACCAAAATACTCTCCAAAAAGAAAACCCCAAAATTTGTGAATAGAGTTTACACTTCACTGCAGATCAATGAGGAAACAATGTAGATCAAAAATAACCCTGTGAATTTGGCCTTTATTTTCTCCCAGCCAGCAGCATTTAGCCAATATTTTGTCCTCTTTAAACAAGTGCTATTAAAAAGTAAACAAAGAATGCTTGCCTTATAGGAAGTGCTTAAACAGGAAATTCACCTTCAGATCATTTCCCAGCTGTTATAAAATTAGCTTTAGCAGAGAAGGGAGAAGTGGAGTGGTGAAGTGCACAATCATTTCTCTTCCTCAGAAACACCTTTAGGATGCTGACCCAAGAAGAGCAACTAGCTACCAGCTGAGGTTGGGAGGGTGGCTGATTGTAACTTTGACACTAGCTACTAAAACTGAGAAGGAAGGGGGAATAAAAACAAAAGAGGTCACAGTTCCGTAACACTGACAGTAACACGCAGGTGATGGGTGCTGTCAACATTATAAACTATATACAAGACAAAGCAGGGCTCTTTCTTTCCCCAGAGAACGCAACAACAACAAAAAAAAGGTGAATTATAACACAGTTGGCACCTTATCTTGGGGATGAGGAGAGGGGGCTCCTCCTGAACATTACAGGCTTAACTCATGGCAGTCCAGAGGACAGTTCATCTGTCTAAACATAAATCCTCTCCCCCTTCCTCCTTAAATACTTAGCGAAGACCAGGCCATTGGCAATGTCTGATGCAATCGTGGTGCTAACGAGACGTTAATAAATGCAAAGTCTTCCCCCGAAAGGGAGCAACCTAGCTCCAGGAAGAGATGGGGGGCGCGTGGGGAGTGACATGCCTAGTGCCAACCTCTGGTGCACCTTCTCGTGGGGGCAGCGGTGGCTGCCCTGGCAGTCAGTTGGGCAGGGTGTCGAGCCCGAGGGACGCGGCGTGCTGCTTCGCCCGGAGCCTCAGGTTCTCAATACTCGTCGTTTTACTGTTCAGGCTCGGAAGGGAGCTGGAGGCCTGCAGGATGGGTGAGGACCAGACCTGCTGAGCGTGGGAGAGCGACTGGTAGTAGGACTGACAGTGCAGAGAGCTCAGTGGCGCCATGTTGACGTTCATGCCCAAGTAGGGCATGGCAGACGGTGTCCCCATTTCAAAGGAGGAGTAATGGACCAAGTTGTTGGTGGCTGCCATGTGCTGGCGGAATTGCTCCTGCAGGCGGAAGAGGCTCAGGGGCGAGGAGGAGTAGGAGTGAGTCTGAGCCAGGCCACTGCTGGATGACGGCGTCACAGTCGCGCTGATGGGGGACTCTGCAGCAGGAGACAGAGGGGATGGGGGTTATTCCTACAGGCTGGATGCAGGTGCTGATTTGCACCCCATTACAGCTGGGACAGCAGCATGGGCTTCTCTCTTGCACTGGAGGGCAAGTGAGAGGGGTTGTGACAGCTCATGAGAGCTAAACATGCATCTGTTCCATACTTGGCACCTTACAGTATAGAAATGGGGCTGAGCTCTTTGCTATGGCTTTCCTGATGCTGCTGGGCACTGTTCTCCCCAGGATCTAACCTGAGCAGAAGGTCTTTGCTCTTTCTGCAATAGACATCATACCCTCTGTGGGTTCTCTTTAGTGCTGAGGACAAGAAGACAGGTGTGGGCAGCCTACCTGTGAGCACCCACACCACAGAGAATGCAGGGTTATATCCAACCACCAGCACTCCCCTTGGAAACACCAGGTCCTGACACCAACCCCTATGAAGATGCTGCCCCTCACCTGCTTTCGGGCTCGCTCTCTTGCAGTTCAAAGCCTTGCTGTCCACACCAGGGCTCTTGTCCACTTTAGCCTCATCCAAGGTGCTCTTAAACTCCTCCTCTCTGTCGGTCTGGTCCTCCGGTGCCGACTCGCTGGCCGACTGCTCCGACAGGGTGAGGTTAAGGTCTGTGCCAACCTCGCTGGGGAGGCTCTGGACCTTCTCAGTGTCTGGTGTGGTAGCCTGGGTCTCCAGCACAGGCGGTTCCGTCTTGCCCTCACTGTGGCTCCCTTCACAGTCCTTCTGCTTCTGCAGCTGCTCTTTCTGCAGGCTCCGCTGCTTCTTCCGGAATTTGGCTCTCCGGTTCTTGAACCAGACCTTCAGTGCCACAAACAAACAGCAAGTGAGAAAAAGCAGTAAGAATCCTGCTTGGTGCCAAATTCAGCATTATTTACCCTGGGAGTTCCAGGGGAGCCCCAAGTAATGAGGTACTGCGAGCCCGCTGTGCCCAAAGGTCATTCCACTTTGCTGGACCTTGGAGCTCTACTGTTTTCAGTGCATCTACAAATGACACATCAAACATATTAAAAAAAAAAAAAAATATCCAGCCTCTATGTTGATTCTTTAAGGCACTCCATTGCTGGTGGTTTTTTTGATTTTGTTTTTATTTTTCCTAAATTTGTTAGGCAGTTGCAACCAAAAAGAATGTGTTGGAGCTGTAATGTCTGATGACATTACACTGGCTTGCACTCTGTTAGTTTCTAAACCCATAAGTGGTGCCAACTCTTGAAGTAAATCACAGGCATAGGCTGTTATCTGGGAACTGAATGTAGGGAAGGAGGAGAGAATCCTTACATTTTTTTAACCTAAATCAGTAGACATGGATTAGAAGAAATGTATTTGCAAATTTTGTTAGTGTTATTTGGTTAGTTAGATAAGGAACTACACATTTTTTAGAACAAAATGTCTTGATATTTATATAAAAGAACTATTTTTTCCTACTTCTTTTTCTCTTTAGAGTGAATTTGTCTATTTGTCTTTTAAAGCCCAGCAATGCAAGAACCTCCCCACCAGCAGGTTATGAACTAGCACATTGCACTAGTTGAAACTGAAAAAACCAAAACCAAACAAAAACGAAAACCAAACCCAAACCTTGGCCTGAGATGTTACAAATATTGACACTGGTGGAAAAGAGCAGCTGGAATTACTTGGGTCTCTACTCTTCTGAGAAAGCCAGAAAAGCCTTGCAAATAAATTAGTAGACTTCTATTGCTGTTTCTAAAATTTCCCCCAAAGAAATGTGAAAGAACAAATGAAAACCAGTGTACACTTCAGACAATCCTAAATTTAAAAAATGTGTATGTGGATTAAATGTTTCTTTAACAGATGTACGAATTTGGATGATTTTAGACTCCCTGCCCCCACCTTTGACAACTTTACTGCCCAAAATCTTTGGTTGCAGTGGAAGAACCTTGAAAGGTCAAGAGAGCTGTCGGCCCTCTGGGAACCCCAAAGTATTCTTTTAAACATCCCCACTCACAAACCCACAAAATAGCAGTACCTGGACTCTGGCTTCAGGTAGGTTTGTGCACATAGCCAGCCGCTCTCTCATCACCACATCTGGGTAGTGAGTTTTCTGGAAGGTCTTCTCCAGAGCCTCCAGCTGTTGGGCAGTGAAAGCCGTGCGACTCCGCCTTTGTTTGCGGTGCTGGGATCCATAACGTGCCTCCAAAATGATGTCTTGAAATGTACAGCCGTTGGAAGACAAGAAAAGTGGCCAATTTAATTATTGGAATTTGTATGCTGACAGCTGAACAAAGCACTGGCTAACATCAGACGAAACTACAAAAGGTGGTTTTTTCTTGCTTTAGAGCTAATAAGACACATGCACACATTTTGCTGGATAATTGAGGTGTTTGAGGAGATGAAACCATGGCAGGGGGGTTGGAACTAGATGATGTTTGAGGTCCCTTCCAACCCAAACCGTTTTATGAGTCTGAGATTCTAGAAGTCTGTTCTGGAGAGGGAACCTCTTTCTATGACAGCTGTGGAAACTGCTGAGACTCCGGTGCTAAATTTGGTTGAAATAAGTCAGTCTGCTCCAACATCAGTGAGGCAGGACATGCAGATGCCCCGACTCTACCGTGGTCTAAGACTCAATCATTAAGAAATACAACTAAAAACAATGTGGGAAGATTCCCCATAGCGTTTCTTTAATGTCTCACATGTAGCTCACTGTAGTATTCAAGGCATGATACTGGAGAGCTGTTCTGGGCTCCAGTTCAGCAAAGCATTTAAGCTCATGTGCTTGTGTTCATTTAGCTTGAAAGCACGTTCTTTGCTGAGCACGGACACTCTCCAGCATCTGGGGTGGAAACACCAGCCAGAACCACGTCCAGCCCCACTGACTGCAAGCCCAGAGCTCGTGTGCTGAGCTCTTCTCAGCGGAGCATCTACTCACAAGGTCTGACTTTGCAAACTGTGCTTGGAAAATTGAGGGCAGAGAAGAAATTCAGACTGGGGAAAATCTGAGGCCAAGAGTAAAGGGCTTATTATTTTACCAGAGGCGTTATTATTGCACAACAGTTAGTGGGAGTAGAAAGATCTTAAATCAATGAAAATAAGTTACTTGAAAATGAAAAAAACCCACCCTTTATTATGCAAGTTGGGACATGCTGTGCTACAGCCTTGGAATGAAATAATCTGGCGAGAGAGGTTTGCTCTCAAAAAGGAAATGCAGAAAGAGCAGTGTCTGGTATCATTTTTAATTCAGTTAAGAATGTGACTTCCAGTAGAAGAGAGGAATGAGCATACAAGAAAACAAGCTAACAGGGAGAAAAGTTGGCATTGTCATACGCAGGGCCAGATGAAGGCTCTGGCTTGCTGTTTACTTGCACTTTTGTCACGAGCATCGTGACATGAATCTAAACAATAAAACAAAACCTGCTGTCAGGCCAGCCCCAGCACCACACAGCCAGGTTCCAGATATGCTGGCTAACGAGCGTAGCAAATCAGCTTTGCACCACTCAAACATTCCTCTTCCAAAATTTCCAGCTGTTTCATTCTCGGTCAGCATTTGCAGTGCCTTTTTGGGGGATTGCCAAAGCTGTGTGGTTTTGGCAGCCTGGCAAAGATGTGATCAGGCTAAAGGTCTTCAACAATATAGTGTTGGTTGCATACAAGGGACTTTTGTGTTCGAGGTGTCCGAGCAGCTCGGGGAGTTCAAACGCCGGTGGTGGCTGCCTCTTTGGAGGCACAGGGACCATCCTTGATGCATTCAGGCACAGCTCACAGTGCGGCCAGGCAAGGAGAAGGGATGTTGCAAGATGAGAAGTGAAATTGAAGCTGCCCCAAAACATTTTAAAAGGCTAACGTTTGTGTTTCAAGTAGGCGAAAATAGGAGAAAGGGCACTGGTTAAACACCCTACCTGCAGGCTGGAATATTCCCGAATTTCTGGAGTAGAGGTTAGACCTACCAGCTCCCCAGAGGCAGCAGCTCATGCATTAAGTTTGGCCACTCCAACGAGAGCCAACCAGCAATTATTTTAATGTTTTAACTATGTTTTCAGGCTTTGTGCGAGAAGGGGAATATAAATTGCAGGTGAGGTTTTGCAGTTACAATCAGAAACCTCTGTTTTCTGACTTAAGGTCATTTGCTTTTGTGCTGCTTTATTCTGACTGTCCCTGGAAGGCAAATGAGATCTATAACCTGCACTGAAAGATATTCAGAAGTAACAGAATGTGCGGCAGCTGCAAAGGAAACAGCTCGTAGGTATATAATGCCTACCCTGCCAATGATAAGCAGACAAGGGGACTGTGGGATTTAATTTGGAAAGTCTTCCAGGTGGGTTATTAATTTTAAAGATAAGAGGTCAGGAAAGCAATTGAATCTCCCAGTTAAGAATTTGAGAATAGATTTTTTTTTTTTTTATCTTCCTCTGCTTTACCCTATCTAGGGTCAAAGACATTACTCTAAAAGATACAGGTGATCACAAAAATCTTTCCAGAGATCCTTGCAGCTGGAAAGGGGCACCTTGAGACCCAAGGTCTGCAAGGCACATTGCAGAGTTCAGGGCCATCTGCTCCCATCTGATCACCTATATACTGAAAAGGTGAGAGAACAAAGGGATGGACGACCAGCATAAGGAAAGTGCCCACCTGTCATCATTCTGCAGCCCAGAAGTCGAGCCAGGATTAGAGTCCAGGTCTTCTTAATTCCACCTTGGTTGTTTATTGATGAGGCCAGTGACTCCCTGCCCTGCCCTGTGCTGCCCCAGAGGTCCCACAGCCATAGGGTGGTCTGAGGGATCACTGATCTGAGGAGGTCACTATTGACAGCTGCATAAGGTAACATTGCTGGCCTGAAGGTTTGACAGTCAGCTGTGGTTCACTGATCTGAGGAGTCTGAGACCTTTATTATCATGCCTTTGTGGACCACTCGCCTGGGAGGTGACCTTCCTGAAACTTGTGCATCCTTATTTTGGTTTAGGCCCTTATTTGTTAAATTTAGGTCACTGAAGTTTTCTGAATAGATAATTTTTTTCACCTACTCTAGACTAGGAGTCACTCTACATCTTCTTTTTTTTTTTCCCTACATCTTTCCCCCTCCACCCCCGTTTTGTTATCAGACAACTAGAAAGCTGTCTTAGAACAGAGGCATATTTTCAGACAGTCAGGGAAGACTATTCCATTCTGATCCAAATCATAAAATCCTATCTGGACTTTGCACTTCCTTCTAATGACAGCACTGATTCAGTGAAGTTACAGTCATGGCTGAACACAGAAATCCAGCTCAGATGCTCTGGACCAGCAGCTCCTGTCCCACTGTCCCACCATCGACAGCGCTGTGTAAATAACACAGTCTGGGTAAAGTCACACAGACTTGACAGGAGCCTAAAAGGCTCTTTTATGGAAGGCAGCAGGACCTGCATGAAAGTGTGACCCCAGCCAAGGTCTAGGATCCCCAGGAAGAAACAGATCAAGGGGAAACCCAAAGAAGATCCAAATGAAGATTGTTTGGCAGAGGCAAAGAGCAGCTTGTAGGGCAGAAGTGGAAAATACCTGCTTGAAGGGACAACATGGATAAACAAGCTATGGCCTGGGAGGGCAGGAGATGCCTGTCAGGGGATGCAAGAGCTGGACCCCTCGATGGGGGAGTCCAATTCACTGCTTGCTCATGTTTGTTGTGCTCTTATTTACTAACAAGAAAGAAAAATTTTCCGCTGTTTTCTGTCCCCTTACTAAAACACATTTTGGTGTCTTTTTAATTCTCTCTTTTCGATTCCATGTAGTGGGGCCATTCCCATCTCACCCCTCAGAGATCCCAGCCATCAGAGGCCAGTCTGCAGCAAGGTGCAGTGGCCCTCTGACAGCGAGCCCTGCAGGGCAAGTGTCCCCTGCAGAGCTTGGCCACACGGCCAGCGCAGAGGAGCACACCGTACCAGCTGGCTGTGTCACACACCAGCTCACAAAGAAGAGTTTCCCTCAATGCAAGCAGCAAGAGTTTTGTGGTTTTGGTTTGCTAGGGTTTTTTGGTTTTGTTTTTTTTTTTTTTTTAATTCCCCCACGGAACAGCAAAAGCCATGAGTTGTTCTTACCAGCCAGTCTCTCTGCCAGGGTGAGGGCGTGCACCGAGGGCCGGTAGTCGGGGGCGTGCTGGGCCTGCTGGGCTGCCTGCTGGTGGAGGTTGTACATGGCGCTCAGCGAGTTCATGGCGTGCAGGGAGTAGCCGTTCACTCCATAGTGCTGCATGGTGACATAAACCTGAAAAAAACATCAGCCAGGGGGAGAAAGGGGCTTAGGGATGTGCTGTCCAAGCGTCCTGGTGTCTCAGCAGAGCTTTGGGAATGCTGAGCTCAAAATTAAGCTGCTGCGTGCAAAGCTCATGTCCAGCCTCTTAACTCCAACAGGTTATGGGACAGCAATCAAAATACTTCCTATCCTAACGAGTCTGGTTTCCAAGCTTAAAGCCTGACTATATCCCACTCCAGATATGCTTATCAAAAGATGGGAAATATTTTTTATGCACCACGATAAAATTTAGCATGTTACTGTGACTTCTAATGAATTGACTCAGCTCTACCCCAGGACTAGCTGGGATTTTGTCCCTATCATTGCTTACAGTTTGTAATCCCATTGCTGTAATATCAAATAATCTTTCCTATCTGAACCCACTCATGTGTAATTTGCTTCCATTCATTTTTCTTAAGGTTCTTCTTAAGAAAACACAAATGATACAGAAAAGAAAAGGAAAAAAAAAAAAAAAGCATGTGGTGTAAAAGAAAATAAATCTGTAGCGTAATAGCACACCAAAAATGTTATGGTTAAAGAGGGAATAAGGTTTGCAATAAATACTGACATTTCATAGCTCAATAGCAAGGAAATTATTTCAGAAAACTAATGGCTTTTTTTTTTTTTTTCCTAGCGTGGGCTCTGCATGAAACTTCAAGCTCTTTTTCCTTACAGACCATCTGTAAAACTGAGCTAATATTGATCTCAAAAGCCGAGCGATGCTTCATTCATCCCTGTTGTAAATGACTGAGGGCCTCCAGGATGCCGTTTCTGCAGTTTGTAAGACATCAGAAAGGAAGTTGTGAAACATTAGCCACAAAATAAATTTTTTAAACCACCATCTACATCAGCAAGTCATCATCTGGAAAGTCAGTGGAATGAATGAACGTTCAGAGAAAGAGGGTTCAGCTGGACTAACTTAAGGAAAGCAGACATCTTTTCTAGGCAGCCTCTTAGAAAACAATTTAAACGCTGGAGGGAGGTGGTTCAACACCTGTGGTTGGGTTTCAGGAGAAACCTGATGCTTTGAAGAGCAAAAATCTGGAAGAACAATTATCTGTCATATTTTCTGTACTGAGCAAAGACCTTCATTTTTGCCCATGGAGGACAGACTCAGGGTGAAGAGGGAGAGATGGTAACGATTTGGTCCCACTACTCCTCCTGCTTTGAACTCCTGTTCTCTCCATCTTGATGTAGGAAGCACAAACATGGAGTGACCCTACTTAACATCCACAGACCAAGCTGTAGCTGTTTGAAAAAGCAGTTGAATTTTTTACTATAGGGTCTGGCAGTGACCTGGGGCATCTTGTGACTTCAGCTTCACAAGCATCTCTCTGTCAGGGTGCCCGGGATGGGAGGAGGGAAGCCATGCAGCTGGAGTTTGGTCAAACTCTCTGCCAGCTCAGGGATGACCCTTGTTGCTCTGGGATGTTTTTGGTGTTTTTTTGACTGAGGGATTTGGGGGAATCAGTGTGGGTTTTGCTTTTGGGATTTTCTCCTCAAAGAGGCTGCAGTAAATATAAATCCGTAATTCAGGAGTCTAGCACTCAACCTCATTCCTGTTCCCCAAGTCCTTTGTGCTCCGCCACTGCATCATTTCAGCAACTGAGTGCACTGTTGGAGGGTGACAGATCCAGGTATGGTTACACCACAAAGATCTGATACACACCCTGATGTCTTTCATCTGCTTTGTGTCTACTTATTTGCCCACTCTGGATTCACTCCCCTTATCCTAAGATGTAAAAATGGACATTTTTTGTTCAGATGCCGACCTAACACAAAAATGCTCTAACACAGCTTAGGGAAGATGTAGGTAGTGCCAAAATTGTTTGCTGGTTCTCTGATCAAGGTGAGGGACTTTACCTGCCAATAGATTTTTGCCGTTTGTATTTCTTTTCCCCACGAACCACACTGGGTTCACAGTGAAATTATAGCTGTGATATTCCTTTCCAGGACTGCACAGCTTTGCTGCTGGTGGCATATCTTAAGGGACAGGAGCATGTCCAAGTGCCATGTCCCCTTGACATGGCCACAGAGAACATCTCCCATCACCTGGGGAAGACTTGTAGGTCTGTGACCCGGACACTACTCTGGGTGGTTTCAGTGCCATCTGTGTCACAGCCTCACCCCACCCTTGGTGTGGTTCATTTCCAAAGAGCATCATCCCACCCCAGCCTGCAGCAGAGCAGTGCCAGCACGCACCGAGCTGGCTCAGAGGGCAGCAGTGCCCAGCCAGTCCCCCTCGTCAGCAAGTCCGCCGCAGCCGGGTGGAAAGTTGCTCCCTGCCTCTCTTTCAGAGAGCAGGACTGGCTTTTCTGGCCAGCACAGGCAGCAAAACAGAGATTTGCGACTTCATTCTGCCTCCTCCCCTCCCACCCCCTAACTTGTGAACCAGCTGGCTGGTTCCACCAGCTTTGGCCAGCGGGGTGGAGGTCTCAAAGCTTATTAAGTTCCTGCGTGTTTCGTGAAAACCATTTGAGGACACAGAACCTATTAACTGCCCTGGGCTGCTGCCAGACCTCTGTCCTTAATAGATGCAGGAGAAGCCACACCGGGGCTCAGCCTTGCCAGAAGATACTTGGGAGGCCAAGTGTCTTTGACTCCCAACTCACAGAAATGCCTGTTTTTCTTTTCTAATCCCCCTTGCATGCCGTCGGTTGTGTAGCAAGCTGGCACATTAAAGGAAAAATGAAAGGGGGAGAGGAGGGGAATTTTCCCATACTGTTCAGTCTTCCAAGGGCACTGCCAATGGTGTTGTGTCTGGAGCTCAGTGTTTCCACTGAAACACTTTCTCCAGGAATGTTTCAACTTATTTGATTGTTAAAAGGTGATTTTATGTGTGTACATGTCTCTGAACAAACTCTTCTGGGTGGCCTAGGAGAAAGCACACCAAAAAATAAAAAAAAGGAAAAGAAAACGGACTTCTTTAGGATGGACTCAGGACAGGAGTCAATGCCCATCACAGCTTTGGTGGTAACAACCTGGTACAATGCAATGCAGACAACAGGCATAACTTCCTACTCACTTGTGCAGCAAATGTATCATCCCAGATTCAGTATAAAAAAAATGAGGGAATTTACTGAGTGAGACCGTTCAGCCTAGTAAGCAAAGTTAACTGAGACCACAAACAGCTCCTGTTTAACTGTCAGCTCCGAGCTCACTCCAACCCCAATAAATTAAATATTTAAAAGACATCATGCAGCAATTTTTTTTAATGGAGAAAGCCATTCATCAAGCCACCGCTGTGTTTCACAAGCTGTCGAATAGTGCTTACACTGGTTAAAATAATCTTTATATTTCATTAAGCAACCAAATAAGCTGATCCCTTCCCACTGGCTGTATAGATGGTTTTAATTTTCAAAATCTGCAAATGCATCTTTTATGTCTCTGGGTGGCTGGAGGGCCTTGGGAACAGCCACAGATGGGAGGAGGATGAGAGCAAAGTTTGAACTCCTGCTTTGTGGGAGAGAATGGGCTTGAGTGGTCAGTAAGCTGGGAGGGTAATGTGGGGCTCATCCTGGAAGAAAAGGGGGATGCCTCTTTCCGCTTTTGTGCATTAGCGATCATTGAAAGGTTGGGAGCAGTGGAGAAATGAGATGGGAGCTGAGGAAAGGTGCAGGAAAACAATAGATGAGAGAAAAATACCCCTGCCAAGAGCCTGGGGGCTGATCCTGCAGCGCTTGCTCAGCACAGGGGTCTGGATCCTGCCATGCAGTGCCTGGGGCTGGTACCTCCTGGGGAAGGTGGTTTCCTTCTCTGGCCCTGAGGGGCCATGCATCAGTGACTCCCCCATCCTCAGCATCACAAGACTTGCTCTCTCCCAGCTGCCCACATTTCACAGCTCCAGGCTGTGAGGTCTCCCCGCCGTGCCCTGTGCCAGACCCTGCTGGAGTTCCCCCTCCTTCTGCCTTGGCAATCCTGGCATTGCTACCTCAGTCCCAAAATTCTCCAACGGTTTTTTGCCTCTCACTTGTATTTTCACTATGGAAGACTCATGGATGCTGTGCCTATTTTTCATCTCAAGTCTGCAGATCTCTCAGACTGCAGGGGCTGTGTCCTTCTAAGATCCAGCCTCACAGAGAGGACATGAGATTCCCCTTAGCTTTAGCTGCTGCTGGCTATGAGAAGTCCAGGTTTTCCCATTCCCTGCACTGCTTTGAGACCAGGCAATGTAGGTCTCTGCCCATCCCAGACTAACTTGGAGAGCAGATCACTCCTTATTCAGCCGCTGCTGTGCAATCTAATGCAAAACAATTTGCACATTTACCAGCCAGGAACAGGAACCCTGTTATCCCAGAGCAGACTGGGATACCTCCAACCAACAACGTGGTTCCCATCCATCCCTTCCCAACACCGGCCTCGGACGCCTCTGGTTCCCACGAATTCGTACAGCACAAGAGTGGTGCAATTTATTGTGCACCACTTAACAGTGGGGCATGCAGGGGAGATCTGGCCCTGGGTTTTAACATTATCAGCTTTAGCTTCTCAATTTTTCTACTTCCTGAGTATCCCTGTTTAACTGGTACCTAGTTTTGTATAATTTTTCATGTAATTCTGTCCTGAGAGAAGACGCGAAGAGGGACGCATTCATTTCCTCACCAGGTGAAAACTCCTGCTCTGAATGGCTTGTGTGTGTGTGGAACTGAGACAGATCTGGGAACAATAAAACATCTTTTAAAAATGACATACTGAAGTTATTTGAAAAGTACCTTGCAACAAATCATCCATATTTCCTCTTCTGTCAGGAGCAAAAAAAAACCCCCACCAAAACAAAACCACAGAATTCACTCTGGAACTGTATTAAGCAGATCCAAGAATTTGAGATCAGGACCATTTTCTGCTCACTCTTGTCCTCATTTCACTACCTTACTCCCCCCATCAAAACATCATCAGTCCGTACCTGGCTTCACCTGCCAGCCACACACAGAGTCTTCAGGAAAATTACAGAACTGACACAACTCATTGATGGAGAAATGGATCTATCCCTGCAGCCTGCAAACTCAAGTGTCACTTGTGCTGGCCTGTGTCAGTGTGTGTCAGTGCTGGTGAGCTTTTCCCTGTCCTGATCTGTCCCAAATAAAGGCATCCCCAGCAGATCCCTGTGCCAGCACTGCTCTGAAAGAAAAGAGTTTTAAATTGAGACAGTGGATTTGAATTTGCTCCCCAAAACTATATTGAGTTGAGATGGAGGGATTTTCTTCAAAAGCTTGTCCTGGCCAGTTTCCCCAGGTAGAAGCAAAAAAAAATGCCCGGGAAAAGACATTTACCCTTCTCAAGCAAACTGTTGGGTGAGATGAGTTTGAGGCTGAAAGTAGGACTTAAAGCTTTGCAGGGGCTTTGGACCATTTCTCTTTTCCCTTCAGCTGGTCCCTCCAAATAATGAGTCATCCCAACCTCAGAGAAGTACTGAGACTACATTCATTGATCTACACAAGATGCTCAGGTGCCATCACGAAGAATAGGGCAATAAAAACCTGCAAATTAAGAATACTGAATTTTTCCTAGAGAACTCAATGAGAAGAAGACACCAGAGTCTGTTTTAACCTGGTGGACACTGTGGGATGTTGTTACATTATCACCTCATCAAAGCTGTCCCAATACTGGGGACGTTGGTGATGGTGGGGTGGGGGGTGTATGAGGCCCTCTTTGTGTGGGAAATAAGATAATAACCAACCTGTTATAAATCAAGTTTTGTTCCTCACGTGAGATTACCGAATGTCTAAGGAAACAATTTCACCTTTCTAGTGGATGAAATATAAATAATTTGAAATACTGCAACACATCACAGTTTCTCATTCAAACGTCAAAGTCTGAGAGCAACATGCTCCATAAAAATAGGCTTCCAAAGGACTTTTCTTGTAACTGAAATAAAGGAATTGAGAACAGCTCTCAAAAACATTCCCAGGGCTTCACATTTCTGATCCTCCTGCAATATTTTTACACCCGTGTAAATCCCTGGATTTAAATGGTGTTAATTTCTTACCGTGGGCAGAGATCTTAATTGGACAAGATCTGCTTAAACAAGTCATAACTCTCCAAAAGCAAAACCTGACCAATTGCACCAATTCCTGCGGATCACATTCAGCCATAACCAGTGACCTTGGTATAAATAAAGAGAGCTTTTTCTTAAAACCTGGAGGATTGCTAGCAGCTGAAATTTGAAAATACTTCCATTTAGGGAGAGCATCACAGTTTTGGGGTAGACTTTGTCAAATAATTGCCTCTGTTGAGGCTCTGCTGCTGATGAGCACAGCAACTGTATTTACAATGCTCATCTACTTGTGGTGGAAACATAATAGGATGCTTGTGAGTTTTATAAAACAAACCTCAGAGCATCCTGCTGAGACAAGGAAGTTTTATTGTAGGACTCTAAAAACTCTGACATCAGGTTGTGGGCAGCTGAGACAGCAGGCCCTGGCTCACAGAGGTGACTCTCATCAGCTGCTGTGATTTTTATTTAAGGCTTTAGTGATATCATCGTTTGTCCCCAAAAGGCCCAAATAACAGAACTGAGTGATTGATTAGATGGTTCCTGGCAAAAGACTTTCCAGTGCCTCTGTTTGCAGAGGCAATCTTCAGAGGGGCAGGCTCACTATGTCCAAAGTAAAATGAAGACATCCTGAAAGTCTCTGCTTTTGAGTGAAGGATAAGTTTTAGGGCTTGGAGCCCAGCAATTTGCTGTGTCGAGCCAGAAGTGGCATCACTGAACATCACTGTGGTGCTAAATCTTTTGCTTGTCATAATTTACACAAGATAATCAGTGATTACAGATCAAACCAGGAAAAATCTCCATTCCTTCCTTCCTTCAGAGCAGCACTCAAGCCTCAGGAAAAGCTTAGAATTTATACTGAAGTGAAGCATTTTCCTGGTTAAATAAGAAAAGCTCTTAATATGAGCATCACTGACTCTAGTTTCTCATCTCATTCTGCTTCCAGCTCAGTCAGTAGCAGCAGGAAAAAAAAACAAAAACGAAAACAAACAAACAAAAAACCCACATGCATTTAAGATTTCTTATGATTAATAGCACAGTGGAAACTGAACCCTACAACCCAACACTGCTGCTGCACACTCCACATCCATGGCTGCGAAATGCAGCAGCATCCCACTGCAGCCAGGCTCACACATACCTGTGCTGCCCACCTGCTCACACCTCTCCAGACCTTACGGCATCTCTGCCTCTGGACTGCCCTGGCTTCAGGACCTGGAGTACCCTTAAAGCCTCTGCAATCGAACTACTGAATTCACAGACAGCTTAAAGGGTTTATCTTGGGTGTTTATATGAAAAAAATACTTTTCCCCGCCCCACCCCTTCCAAAACAAGCATGTTTCTGGCTTAGCTGTATTTCCACCCGGTTTGTCTGGCTCAGACCTTCCCCTCACTTCTGTGAAAGTGCCTTTGCTTGAGAAGCATCATTTTGTTTTCCCTAACGCTGGCAAAGCGAATTTTCCAAACCAGATTTCTCAAACCTGCCCTTCCCCAGGGCTGCTGGCAGCATGAGGGTGGCTCGCTGCTTTCTCTCTGCCCCCAAAACAGCTTTTGCCTGCAGCACATTTGACTGCAGATTGCTTCCAGGAGCGAACTGACCGGCTTGAAGGCAGCTGTGTGGGGCTGCTGCTGGGGCTTCAGGAATCTCCACTGTCCCTGGAAGATGGGGCAATGTCCTGGAGGATTTTACCCATGGCACAGTCCCACCAAAATATGTTTTAAACCTGTGACGTTTAGTGACAATGACCTCTGTCTGTCCTGAGCACCACAACCATGACGCTGATCTTACAGTGAGCCCTGACAAGGGAGATCAGACACTGCAAGAAGCGCCTGCAGCCCTGACAGATAAGCTTTGTAAAGATTTGCTGAAGCAGTTAAAGACATTCCTAGTTCTGCTCCTGCTGTTCTCAGGTGCTACAAGCCTGGAAGCCAGGCTGGCAGCATGAGGCACTCCCAGTGCAATACCTGAGCCGAGGTGCTGGGCTCCAAGGGCAGCAACTGGAACGAGGCATGGAGGGAGGTTGATTTCTCCACCCACCATCACTGCTCCTCAAGTAAAAAGTTGGAGCTGTAGTTTGGGGTGTTAAGCTGAGAGCAGTTGCTCCCCTCCTGCAAGGTTTTTGTGAAACGCGCAAACGTGGTTTGTGCTGCTCTCTTGGAGTTTAACCCAGCTGGCACAAAACTACTTTCCTAGGTGCTCTTTCACCTGGTTAGCTGAAAAGCTGTGAGGCTGTGACAACCAAGTGCAATTCTGCTTGAAGGCGATTTGGGGAAATATAAAGAACAAGCAAATTTTGAAGGCAGCAGAAGTTGAGAACGTGAACCCGGGATGTCTCTGTGAGCTCAGCTACATCCTGGCTCTGCCCCTGAAGATGGTTTTTACACCACTCAAAACAACAGTCACAAAACACATGGTGGCAACTGCTTCTGCTCAGACTAAAATCATCTATAAGACAAAATAACAGACAAGTCCTAACTCAGTCAAAAAGAAGAAAAATAAATTCTGAAAACAGCTCCAGCAAGCCATACAATTGCAAGGTACTTCTAATAACTTAGAAGTATTAAAGTAATACCAGAAATTTTAAGTTTTCCTTCAAGTGATAGCACTCATTGTCATCCTGCCCCTTAAAAAAAAAGCCTTTTGAATTCAGTGGCTTTTACAAGGTGGGGCTGGGGTGGGAGGGAAGACTCGTGTCACCTTAAAACAGGGCCAGGAACTGGAGTCAGCAGCAGTGGTGCCAGGGGCTGGGGAGCACCACGGGTGCATGTAATGCTTCCTTTCCTGTAAGCATTTGGATCCATACACCGAATTAAGTGTGGCTGCCAAGGTAAGCAATGTATTTTGGCCACCAGCAGGTGATCTGTGCTTTAAAGAGCTGTGGGCTGTAAGGCAGGCAGAGCAGCTGAATGTCTGCTGGGTTTTGAAGGGAGATGTGGAGTCCTTCAGCAGAGGCATGTTTACCCACCTTGGGCTAAGGGCTGCTGCCTACTCGCTCCCTCCCTGGTGCTGAGGACATCAGCTTCCCACAGCTTTTTGGAGGGAACATTTTCTGCCCACCAAAATCCATCCGCTGGTCTGCCACAGTGCAACTGTTACTCTTTCTTTGGAAGGTCCTAATGGAGTCCCCAAGTGTCACCCCATCCCACTTTCAGCTTTAGAGCCGCACTTCTCAAGTCAAAATTTGCTCTGGCCATACAGAGGCTACAGTTGGTCCTAAGAGAACTGTGCCAGCAGCTACCAGGAAGAAATTACATTTGTTTTGTCTTCTACCTACAACTCTTGGCTGTAAACACCCATTTCCCATCCTTTGGAGAACTCCTGGTCCATCCTGCTCCCAGCTCTGTTCCCAGCCCCTCTCAGAGACACTCTCCTTCCCAGGAGCTATATCTGCACCAGACCTGCTTTAAAAAACATGAGGAATCTGATCCAAAACCTAATGAAGTCAAAAGGGGGAGGAAAAAAAATAAAAAAATAAATCAATTTTGTTAGCTCTTAAAAGTGGAACAAACTGGTGGGAAAAGTCCCAGGGTTTGGCTGACCCAGTGCACCACAAATTAATTCCTGAATATTTAGTTACATTTACACATTCTGCACCCTCTTCACAGCAAGCATGTTTTGATGGAAATTCCCTCAAAGTAGCTTAGCTTATCAGTAGCTGCATAGGTTTGGAAAATTTTGGATTTACTGAATCCATGTTCTTCAGCATTTTCCCTACTCCTGTGTTTCTCCAAATGAAACGAGGTAGCTATAAATGTTCTGTTCAGATGCAAGTGGTGGAAATCAGCACTCAACCTTTTGAAAGGATTTAAACCCAGCTGACATTTGTCAGTGCCTCAGCAGATGCGTTTCCAACTTGACGAGCTAAATTTTGGGATGCCACTGAAAAATCACTGGAGTCTTAGAAAACAGGGACTACTTCTAGATAAAGGGTTTACCCACAGCATCACCAGTAAAATCAGTAGGTAGCCACATCATGAGAACTGGACCTTCTCTGCACCTTTTTTTTGGCAGGGCTGGCTGTGACAATGAGGCAGGAGAAAGAAACTGTTCACTCTGACTTCTTTTCACGCAGTTTTCCTCTTTCTCTGCAAAAAGTCCTTTTGAAGGATAAAGACACAGAGAACGAAACCCACTGCAGTCACTGCCTGTACAACTATACTGTGCAAAACTTGCCTGGCCAGCTTGCCCCCTCCTCTCTGATCTGTGGGAAGCTCCTTTGGCTCCGTTTCTTTGGTGCAGGTTAGTGACAGTGGCACTGAGGAGAAGCAACATCTGCAGCAGCGCCCTTAAAAAGCTGTGCTTTCTCATATGGCAATAAGATCACTGCAGGAGCCTCCTCATATGCCTTAGCATGAGGAGAATCTCCCATTCAGGCATCAAGATCTCTCTAAATTAGCAGGAAAAGCTGGAAAGCTGATCTAAACTGGTTTTCTGTGTACTAGTGGTACAGTTTTAGGTGTATTTCTGGGTGGAGTACGTTGGTGTAATTTAATACAACCTCACATCAGTCATGGGGTAACTCAGGGTTGAAGTCATTCTTACCCTTTCAGGAATTTTGTGGCCATTACAGCTCTTAGTTAGAATGGAAAAGCCGAACTTAGAAACATGATCCGAAAGCCAAAGGGTTGTAGGTCCAAGTCTCTCCCAGCTGGGGCAAGCAAGGAAGAAGGATTGAGTTGCATCAACTTACTCATGGGTGAAAAGTGAACATGGAAGGAAAAAGCTAAACAATCAGCATGCCAGTTCTGAGATGTGGTTAAGAGAAACACAGGGCAGTGAGAAGCTGCAAATTCACTCTCTGCCCGCCACTGCACAGGGAGGGTGGGCCAGGGAGGGCGTAAAACCTCTCCTCCTCAGGAGGAGCCACATCCTAGGACAGGCCGGAGGATAGTCCCGTCTGCACTAGGGCACACCTTGGGGCTCAGCCTTTGCCCCTCATCGAGAACACAACTCGTATTCTGTAAGTGGGTGAGGAACCCAACAGGCCCAGTCGTCCACGGCTTGGAAACTCAGGAAGGGGAGTTAAAAAAAAAAAAAAAAAAGGCAGTAGGTATTGCTTGAAAAGCTGAGGAATGTAGGTACTGAAGGTTACCCCTGCAGCCCGGTTAGCTAAATCCCGGGCAAGCTGGGAAGTGGTCGGCGGCTCCCGCAGCCGGAGGACGGTCCCACCCGAGCCATCTACGAGCAGATTTCGCTTCGCATTTGCTTTGTGTTCCGTGCAGAGGTGAGGGAGAGAGAAGGGGGAAAAAAACCCCCAACCAACCAACCCTCCAGCCTTGCCTTTGGGGAAGCGGGAGGCTACTTCAGACAAAACTGTTATCCATTAACATCCAATTATCACTTGGTCCAAGCCATTAATTATAAATCAGCCTCCTAATTGGGATAATTAGCTCTCCGCTACTTAATGTAGTATGACTGATGCGTTTGGAAAGAAGGTAATCAGTCCATTTGTTTAGCGTTAGGAGAACAAATCCAACTCTCATGGTTTAATTTCAGCCGCAGCCTTCCCACCCATCCCACCCCCCTCCCGGCCCACCATCAGCATTCAAAGCTCATTGCAGCTCCATTAATTGTTTGGGAATCACGGCGGGGATGGGCACACGCATCTCCGCGGGGCTTTCGAGAGGGCAGCCCCCGGCCCAGGGATGCGAGCGGACTCGCCACTCCCTAGAGGGGGAATCGCTGGGATTTTGGAAAGGGGGTTAATTAGAGGGGATGGGTTTGAACCTGAGCACGACCCACATCTACAGTCGCTCCGGAGGAGCGAGGGGCTCCACGTCCCGCGACCCCCCGCATCCTCTCGCCTCCAAGGCCGAGCCTCCCTTCTAGAAAACCATTTCGGGGAGAGCCGAAAAACTTTCCTTTTTATTTTTTTTCCTCTCTCCTTTCCCCCACTTCCCCTGGATGTCTCATTAATGCCGGCTGCTCGGCGAGCCGCCGATAGCTGCGGGACATGATTAGATATTTATTACTGTCATTTACATGGAAAACTTGAGCTAACCAAGTGGAACTGGAGGGGGCCGCCGGAGGGGACGGGATGAGGCGGAGCGGGGACATTTCTTTTTCCCCGGCGCTGAAAGCGGAGCCGGAATGCGGGACACAGCCGGAGCGCGGCCGGCTGGAGCAGAGAGTGCGGGAGAAACCCCGCAAAGCGCCCATCCAGAGACAGGAGGACTGGGCCGAGCCTTTCCCGGGTCTCGAGCTTCGGTACCACTTCACTCCGCCCGCATTTCGTTTCGAAAAGGATCGGGCAGCGCTCGGTGCGGGCATCCCACCGGGAAACGGGGGATGTTGCCCCCTCCCTCCTTTCTGCTGACGGCCTCGCCGAGGCGACCCTCGGGGACACCAAAGGCCCGTCCCAGGATACGCTGACCCCTTTGCCACCGCAGGCGCCGGGGATCGACGCCTGGAAATTAATGGAAAGCGCAGCCGGGAAAGCCGCCGACCGCGGGGAACGGAGGGCTTCGTCCTGGTCGCTTCTTGCGCCTTCTCTCCCCAAATAAAGGGTCAAACCCCGTCTGCAGTCAAACCTTATCTGCATCAGGGGAGAAACTTTCCCGAAGGCCTTGCGTGGGACTAGAGGAGCCCGTGTGTCCGGTGCCCCCACAAGGCTCCCGGGGAGGTCACCTTCGCTCTCTCCTTGCCCCGTTCAAGGCGAACGGGTCCCGGGTGCCCCGGGCAGCCAGCGTCGAGCGGGGACGCAGACTTTTTTCCGCTCAAGTGCTGGTCGTGGCGGAGCACAACCCATCCCCCCCAACCTCCCCTTCACTATCTGTTATCCCATGGCCCGAGGGGCGACTCTGGCGGAGATGTATGAGATCTCTTACGGTAAAAATATGCATGCGGATCCCCATTTGGTTAGCCCTATAATGGAGGTGTAAATAGGTTTCGACTGTGAAGCCCTTAATTTATCAAGAAGGGTTGACAGAGCAGGTCCGGGATTCATATGCCCCTTAAAGGGAGAGAGCGGAAAGTGTGGGGGGAGCAAAGACTGTCCCCCTCGTCCGTTTTGCCGTTTAACCTCGCAAAGGAGTGATGTGGGGGTGTGATTCGCCCTAGAACAGCTTCCTAGTGCTGCCGGAGTCTTGCCCTCCCTTGCCGTCCCTTCCGCACTCAACTTCCAGCCGCATCAGAAAGAAAAAACAACCCCGGAGCCACCCCCAGCGGGGCCATCGCCGGCCTCCCCCGCTCCCGGCCCCGCTCGGGGGGGTTTCTCCCCTCAGCTCTCACCGGGCTGGGCAACTTAACTAAGACAGCTTTATGTAAGTGGGGTGAAAGTTTCGCTCTCTCCCGCACCGAGCCCGGCAGACTGAGGGATGCCCGTCCCGCACCATGCCGGGCTGCACCCCTCTCATCCCTGGCAGCTACCTAAACCTGGCACCGGAGCGGGCCCAGGGGCTCCGAGTTGGGGTCAGTCGGGAACGAGACCCCGGGCGGGTAGTGTGGTTTGGGGGTTTTTTGGGGGGGTTGTATTTTTTTTTTTTTTTTTTGGAAAGCATTTCCAAATAAAGAAAAAAAAAAAAAGGGGAAAAAAAAAAAAAAGGACAGGAGGGTATGGGATTTGCTCTGGAGCCCGGGCTGGGCTTCTTCTCCTCGACCGTGCGTGCATCCCCACCGGCGACCTCTCCACCGGCCGCGGACTTCCCTCCACCCCGGAGAGATTCACGCTCCTCGCAAGCGAGCCCCAAACTCCTCTTACTTAACCCTCGGCATCCTCAGCCCACCCGGAACCGCGCTGCCCAGGTTGCGGGGGAGGGGGTGGTTTCTTACCTGGGGCGGTGGGGCAGCCTGTCTGCCCGCCGTGGGAGCGGTGACACGCGTGGGAGCGCGGCGCTGCGCCCTGGCCCGCCCTACTCCATCCGCCCGCGCTGCCTGCGCGCTGCCTGCGCGCCCGGCGGAGCTGCCATCTACCGGGAGTCAGCATTGGAGAAGGATTTTTAAAAGGAGCTTCATAGCGACCCGGGAACTACCCAGCAAGATTTTCAATGGTCCTCCACCCTGTCAATCAAAACGGGGCTGCTGATGCACCCCCCACCCCCAGCACTTCTTACCAGTCATTTACTTCAAGCCGAGGTGTAAACGCCTAATTAAATCCCTGGGAGCGGATGGGATGCCGGTGGAGGGAGGAGGGCTAGACCCCAGGACCGGGGAAGGGGGGTGATGGGGTCCGTAAGGCACAGGCAAGGAAAGCCGTGCCTCTCCCCGCGCCCCCCGCTTAGGATCACGCTGGAGCGGACCCTGAAGTTTCCCTCTCCACCGACGGCCCCAGGGTGGTGATGCTGGTGGGGGATAATCTCCCTACCTTAATTATAGAACCGCCGCGGTCCCCCACCTTCCTCCTGGCCGCCTCGCTTGCTCCAGCTTAGCCTACTGCACCTCTCAGCTACTCTTTAAATTGGGGGGGATGGTGGGGGGAAGCGGGGAATGGGGGAACGGACACAACACGGAGAGATAAAATTAGGAGCTATGGAAGCAGCCCTGAGGAGCATGGGACAGCGGATCTGCTGCCCGTCCCGTCGGGGAAACTCCTCTCCGGCAGCGCACGGGCGGCCCTGCTGAGACGGGAGGGCCGGGGAAAGCAAAGGGAGGGACAGCGGACAAGGGGGGAATCCGAGGGGCTTCGACGGGGAAGGAACGAGCAGTTAACGCATCTCCCCGCTTATGATTTTTTTTTTTCACTTTTACCCGAAATATTTCTTTTCCCTCCAGTATGTAAAAATAGGAAATCCAGCTTTTCATTTTATTTTATTTCCTTTTCTTGCCCTCTTTCTCTCTCTTCGGGCTTTTCGCAGGTACGTTCCCTTCCAGCGGCCGGGCTGGTTATCTGGCAGAGCTCACTAACTGGAGCGGTGGTTGTGTTTGCTTTTCAGCTTTGCCATGCCTTCGCAGCAGAAAGAGCAGTTTAAAGCCTTTAGAGAGATTGCTAATAGATGCCAGCTCCTTGCCTTTAGATTCTCTCCCAGCCCAGGAGGATTTAGGATGGGATTGGGAGACGAGACGCCATTTCAGGCTCCAAAACACCCTGTTTTAAAATGACTGCGGGTAAGAGGATTAAAACAATAATACCCTTCTCTTCTTGAAGGTTTTTTTTTTTCCTCTCTCCCTCCTATAGAAAAGATTTCTTCTCCCAGAGCAAAACCGTTTAGACAGGAATTAAGGGAACAAGAAAGAATAAGGGAGGGGGGGGAGAGGACCTTTTAATTTGAGCTTGATATTTTATACAAATTCTGACCAAAAAAGAAAAAAAAAAAAAAAAAAGGAGGAAGTCGATCTGTCTCGGGACACCAGAAGGCTCGAAGTGCCACTTTCTTGTATTTATTTTTATTGTATATATTTATCCTTTTTTAACCAGAGCTTATGGGGTACCAAGTGATTGTCTCGGGAAAGAGAGGGAGGGGGTGAACCTATTGAAATCTATTCCAACCTATTCCAGCCCTCGCTCCGCCGGGGTCCCGCTCGCCCCCAGGAACGAGGGGAGCCCCTCGCCCTGCCTTCCCCTCGCACCCTCTAACTAACAACCACCCGCTTTTGGCCAGGAAACCGATTGGGCGAAACTCGGCGCACTGATTGCCGTGATCTCTTTTCGGGTACGTTTTCCGCGGACCCGCACCACGACTGGCCCGGGCACCACCCCGCAAAGCCAACGAGGAGTAGCCCTCCTCGTTTTTTTTTTATATTTTTGAGGTGACTCTGCAAAGGACGCCACCACCCCCCGCCCCCGAGTTTGCCACTGGCACCTTCCCTACTGCGCTAATCACAACGAGTTGAGACGAGGGACTGAGGGGAGCCGCCAGGCGATGCTTCCCAAAACTGAGCGACTCCCTTGGAAGCCCCTCCTTGCCCCTCAAAGCCTGGTCGGGAGCAGCCCCGCAGACCTGTAGCTCGCAGGGTCTGGGGCACAAACGCAACCCCGGGGGACAAAAATCTCCTCAAAACTCGGCAAACTTTGCAGGGCTCCTCCGCTCTGTGAGGCGGAGAAGGGGTTCCCAGTGTGCCGGGGGGGCTGTGCCTGTCGGAGGTGGGGGCAGCGCGTCTCTTCAGTTGTTTCTAAATTGTCTCTTGCAGCCCAGGCACGAATTCCCAACCCCTCCGACCGCGATGTCACCATTGTCTCGACTCCCTGCTCGCTGAGCTATTAAGCACGGGAGATTTTGTGATGACTTTGACGAAAAATTTTTAGTTTTAATTCCCCCCCTTCCCCTCGAAGAAATAATAAGTTTCCCCCTGTCTTCAGACTATCTTCCCGAGCATTCCAGCGACGGGATTTCTGCTTTTTAACCAGCCCTTATAAATAAATAATTGCTTTTAATTCAGCTCTTCTTCGCTGAAACGAGTAACCAAGGCATTTAGCGCAGCTCGGAAAAGTGACCCCAGTTTGTCCACAGAACTGATTAATCACATCTCTTCCCCCCCCCCCCCCCCCCCCCCCCCCCCCCCAACTCCGCCCCGAGGTATCGATGGGGGCAAAGCATCAGGGAATCGGTACCGGTCGTGCCGAGATTATGGGGGTTTCTTCTTCAAAACGCGGGGAATCGAGGGAGGGATGCGGAATACACAAGAGGGGAGGCAGCCCCGGCAAGGGGTGGTTGGTAGCGGGGGATCCCCCCACGAATTCCCCGGTCCCATCACGAGCCGCCCCGTCCACGCCGGGGCTTCGCAAATTTGTGCCCGGCACCAACTCCGACACAAACCCTCGGCTTGGCTGGGCGAGAAATGGTTATTTTCACCCCTGCCGATAATAATAATAATAATAATAATAATAATAATAATAATAATAATAATAATAACAGTTAAAGAGCGGGGGAGGAGGGGGCAGAAATCGGGCAATTTTTTTTTTTTGTCTGTACGTGTTGCATCGCAGAACAAAAAGAAATATGAAAATACATAAATCTGCCACCCAGACTTGATCCTACACTACAAGGCGGGGTGGGAGGAATTTATTAGTTCGCCATGTAGGAAGGACATTTTAAGTTTCTGTGATATTCCCGGTAATATTTTTGGCTGACTGTCCGAGTCTATACTTGTGCCAAAAAATCCCCTTCAAAAACCAATTTTTATGTCTATCCGAAACGAACCGGGAATTTCAGGTTTCCATGTAGGCTCTAAGCACCCTCACCTGCGCGACGGGAAGGACAACTGCTACTTTTAATTTGAAAAGCTGCTTTTTGTAGGGAAAAAAACCCCAACAAAACCCCCAAAACCTAATCAAACAACAAAACAAACAGTGGGATGATCAGAGTATAATATTGGGAGAAAATTGTTTCTCATTTTATTTAGAAATGTATGTATTTTCCCTGTCTCGGGTATTTAACACACAGCCCTCCGTTGCCATGCCCATCCACACAAAATTATGTGTTTGCATTTGCAGAGAAATCGTGATTGTTTCCTCCAGGACAACTAAAATCAAAGTCAAGCTGGTTATGTTTTAAACAGCTAATGCATTAACTCCCTCCTTCTCTCCCTCTTTGTATGAGGTTGTTGTTTGTTTTTTTTTTTCTTTTGTAAATTTTATCACACCTCTTGCCAGGACAGTAAACTGTGCTAGGGAAATAACGTTTAATTTTAAGTCGAATAAAGAGAAATAATCCTCCATCACTGGAAGATGAACAAGGAAGAAAACTTAGAGGACTGACAAACCTCCTTACCCTGGGATCCACGGCAGATACAGTACAAGAGGATTTCTACTTGCCTCAAATTATAATGGCAACAAGGTCTTAAAATGGCTACTTAACTAAATCAAGGCCACTTTGCTTGGTTTTGTTTTGGGTTGGTTTTTTTTTCTTTTTTTCTTTTTTCTCTCACTCCCCCCCTTTTTTTTTTTTCTTTTTTTTTTTTGGTATGGGGCATCTTTTGGGGGTTTGAAATGTTCCAGACATTGTCCAGTACTTTGTCCCCGACGCCAACCGCATTCGTGTGAGACCGAAAGGGGATTAACTTGTGAACTTTTAAAAATCAGAACTTAAATGAGAGGCAAATCTAGGCCACAGCTCATTGTGGGAACCGTTTCTTAAGCAATTAAAGCGAGAAGAAATTCCTCGCAGCCTTTTTCCTTAAAGCAGCTTTCTGAAGGATTTAAGGAGGACTAGTGTCCGGTCCATCAAGAAAGATTTAAACTGCACAGTGATATAGAAAATCTCCACTTGCTCTTATTTAAAGGGGCACTATCACCATTTCCATAAGACCCTTGACATTGTTTCTTTAATCTTGTTTATAAACTTAAACAGATTTAAAAAGTTTTTTTTTTCTCTTCCCTGCCTCCTTTTTTTTCATGAATTCATTGAAAATATATTTGATGCAGTATTTGAAAAGAGACCAAAACAGGCTCACAGTTGGCTCACAGTTAAGGATTTTCTGTTACTAAAAAGTCTCAAGCCACAGCTTGCTACATTTCTCCTTTTGCTCTTGGAGGTTTGGAGTAAAGTGAGATTAGTGGGAAGAGGAATTTATATTTTTTTCCTCTGGGGTCAACTATGCAATAAAAGTTTCTTTCTCTCCAAATTAAGAGGACACAAAGCACCTTCCCCCCCCCAAATCGACTCAAACCTTCATGCAATGTTTGCAGTTTAGCACATTTTCTCTTGGCTGAAGGCAGAATTATATTCTGAGCAGCCTCCTGCAATGTCAGGTTTCTTTCTTTTATTCCCTCCTTTCTCTTTCTTTGCCCCACTATACTTGTGCTCTCTCCTCAAGTCCTGGTTGTTGGGGCTGGTTCCTACCCATGTTTAGAGGTCAGCCAGTTTTTCTTACAGTTTTTCCAGTTTAAGCTACTTGGTAAGGTTTTCTGCACAGCGTTTCAAAAAAATACCTGCTAACCTTATTCCAGGAAAACCAGTTGTTCCCCCTTAAGTCTTAAAAAGAAGAAGAAGAAAAAAAAAAGTGAACACCTTGGAGTCACCAAAGCTTTTGGTGCTTATAGCTAATTAATAGCCCTAATGATATTTTTCCAAGTCCATGAATACATTATGTTTGCAATCCAAAAAGCGTTAGCCCCATTCAAGGGTACTTCAACATCTGCTCATTTAAGGGCAATTAATCATTTTGATATATGGTTTAAAATTGACTGCTTCCAAGGGACTTTTTTTTTTTGACAAGAATAACAAAGCAATTTGCCAGGAGCCATCTTCTGGACATGTTATTAGCAGAGCCTTCATCTTAAAGAGGGTTTAAAAAAAAAAAAATCCTCAGATTTAGGTACCTGCTTTAAAGGGAACCCAACACCTTCTCTATCCTGCTTGCTTTCTTATACTTCTACAGTTCTTCATCCAGCCTTTCATTTCTCTGACAAGAGTTAGGTCTTCCATCTAGACCTAAAGTTTATACCCTAATTGCAGAGGTGTGTGGGTTTATACTTTAGCTCCTTGAGGAAAATGTGAGCTGAATATCACAAAATACATAGCTAGCTCAGCTCCTCCTCCCACTTCTGCTCTTCCTTAATTGTGATAATAACTAGTTTTATGTATTTGAGTACAAAATACTTCATATTTCCTCACTGGCCTCAACTTTCTCTCAAAAGCAGCCAAGGTTTGGTGGTTTTTTTCCTGCTATTAACTCAGTTTGTAACTGTAATAAGCCATTCCTTAGTTTAGCCTATTTTTAAAAAAAATACCTGTAAGGAATCAAATCTACCAAGAGCATTAGGTGAAAGCAGCCAAAAAGATCAATTTTTTCAGCCTGTGGTTCCTGGTAAAAGTGTTAGCTGAGAGAATGTAAAGGGAAAGTCTCTCCCGTGCAGGGAATTTAAAGTATAGTTATGACAGGCAGATCTACTTATTTATTTATTCAGTGAATCCCAGCTGTGTTCAGAGGCTCCTTCCAAACAGGGGGCCCTTTCCAGCCCAGGAGCTGCAGATGAAGGAGGGCATCCAGGGCAAAAGAGATAAGCAGGAAAGGTGATGAGAAAAGGCAAATAAATAGAGGAGCGATGTGCCCAGCAGAGGCAGAGTCGGGAAGAGAGGCCTCTCTCAGCCATATCCCTTCCCTCCTGGGAGCAATGGACTTCGAGGCCCATCTTCCCATAGGGACACCCTGCTTCTGGATTGCTCTGTCACAAAGGCACAGGTGTTTTTCTTCCTGTCTTTTCGCAGGTTGGCGATAAAGAACCAGAAAAATCGAAATTTCTCACTAATGTATCAGCAGTGTTGCTGTTTGATTTAAAATGTTATTAATTTTATTTTCTGACTTGGTGCACCCCAAATTGCCTGTGTGTCAACACCTGGGCTGGATTCATAGCCCTTTATCTGTGGCTTTATTCTGGTCTGGGGCCATCAAAGTGCCCAAACAGCTCCTTATCCTCATGCAATTTTTATCCATCAGTCTATAGCCAATGAAACATCATTATCTGCTTAAAAAAAAGGTTATCTAAATGAGTGGAGGCGGTTTAGAAAATGCCCTCCTTACCGAAGATTTGGATTTTGTTCAGGAATTCGAAGTAACTAAATAGCCTGGGGGGAAAAAAATAGCCGACCAGGGAAGAAATGTGGGTGGTTCTGAGCTGCTCTGCTGCTGCATTGTGCTGCAGTTGTAGTTTGGGTATGAAACATCTCTTGTTCTCTGAGGATGGAGTGCTGGGGGCAGATGACATCACTCAGGTCATGTGGGAGACAGAGCATGAACAGGAGGTTGGTCCATCGACCACCACATGGCCAAAAAAGAGACCTGGTAGCCCCTTGGTTTTGAGATCTTCTGAGAAAAATATTTTTTCTCTCTGTTGAGGCTGGAGTACTGACAATTTAAAGTCATTCCAGACCTTTGTATTTTGCTGATTTTTTTTCCCCTTACATTTTTCTGTATTTTCCAGAAAAAAAAAAAAGGTGAAGGAACATCTGAAAACATGCCACTGTTCAGTCAGGCCCATGCTTCAGGAGGGCTTGAGCACAGGCTGAAGGTTCAGCCCACCTGCTGCTGCCAGAGGAGGAACTGGGGAAGCCTGATCTGCCCAGACACTTTGTGAAGGGTGGGCAGCATGGTGGGTTTGTGGTTTGGTTTTTTTGTGGGGTTTTGTTTTGTTTTGTTTTGGGGTTTTTTTGTTTGTTTTTTTGGTGTCTGTCTCACCCATGGATTAATTTAGGGAGAAATAAGCTCTCGGGGCTTTACAATGGTCATACCGAAACCTGGCATGGGCATATCCACCCACACAGCTTCACAGACATCCTTTGTGGCTTGGGTCTGCCTGCAATTTTAATATTCTCCACACTCCTCGGACGCACGGTGGGATGCTGCCTCTCCTCTGACAGGCATTTCCTTGCCAGAAAAGCCTTTTCTTGCTTGTTTGAGAAGTGAAGAGCTCTCCACGTGGCCACTGCACTCTGGTTCGTTATTTAAACCCTGATGGGACTCGTGAAAAGAAATGTGAATGTGGAGGAAGGCTGTGATACGGATGTGGAGTCAGTTCTTCAGTTTCTGGAGTGCTGAAAATGTTATCCAAGCAGAACAGAAACTCCAAAAAGTTGTTTAAATTCAGGTCCTGCCTATGGGTTTTGCATGGAGAGGCTCTGCATTTTCTAGCTTGAGACCCTTCCCACACGAGCAGCAAAGGAAGCTCAGTCTCAGCTTGGCTTCCATTTGCAGCACCCCATGATTTGGACAGGTGCCATCAGCCAGGGGGTTTTTTTATTTGTTTTTAAGAGCACAAGGTAAATCCATAAGAGGACTTGCTTTTTCTGGGAATGACATGATGTGCCCCCCTGTACTGGCACAGGTCATGTGAGGAGTTCGAGGCAATGGGGGTGTTTATGACTGATTTTTTAGAACCCTTAAGCCACTGTTGCAATAGTCCTCTACTTCATTAGCTGAGGTCTAACTCTGCACTGTGGGGTGCTCTGAATCCAACATCACTGTCTGCTGTAATTTATCCTCCAGAGCACTGGTTCTGCTTGTCTTCGTGAGCGACGTTGCTCTTGCAGCTTGGGTGCACCTAAGTGTGCACCCAGGCCCAATTTATATTGAGAGCTGGGTTATCCCAACCTCCCATCACTGAAACCAAAGGAGGGCTTTGCCACTGGGACTAACAAGGTGTCCCTCATCTAGCAGATAGGCCCAGAGCTAGATCTCCCTCACCATCTTTTCAGAAAGAAGTCCATATCTCGGTCTCTTGTACATCAGTGTAGGCTCTGCCCGTCCTGGCAGCGAGGCTGGATGCACTTCAGCGCTATTTCACTGGTGTAAACCCAAGGTAATTTATTCCAAAGCGATGATATTTATCTGGATTTACATCATTTAGCACTAAGTTCGGGCCTTCGGTAACGGATGCTCAAGCGCGTGACTGCATTTATTTTGTACCAACCTCTGAGCAAAATGACAGATGCGTTTCCTGGGGGATAAAATCCACCTCCCAGGCACACAGCCGGGCTCGCTGTGTTTTCTGCAGGACAAATTTCAAGGACATAAGAGGACTGGGGAATATTGGACTTTTCCTCCCAGATCAGGAGCGTGGCCTGTTGGTCACCTCCACTGGCACTTGTGCAACAGTGGCTCCAGCCCTTGCCTTGTGTTGTTTGAGCAGCCAGGGCAGGTGTTTCACCCCAGTTTCCCTGCACTGGTCCCCCCTCTGGGGAGGTGTTGGCTGCAGACACCACAGCCAAGGTGACTCACCATGGTGCCATCATCCCCTGTGCCACCCCACCACTGCAGTGGGTTTCTCTGAGGGGGTGACAGGGGAGGGGAAAGGAAAATGAGCCCTGCTTATTTTTTGGGTAAGGCACGACATGAAATATGTTAGGTAAACACGTTATTAAAAATGATTTGTCATCCCTCTGCCTCTCTCAGCTGCATGTAACTCTATCTCCAGACTATTATAGTATCAAATATATTTTACAAGAGTTTTACCTACAGGTGACTTGCTCTTTATTACTGGATGTAGGCAAAATCAATACTTTAGTAGCCAGAAGATCA
>NW_020955208.1:1809425-1815296 GCF_003031625.1 Empidonax traillii
TTTTTTTTTTTTTTTTTTTTTTTTTTTCCCCCCCCCCCCCCATCCCCACTTGCAGACAGATAATTCTTTAAACTTGGGTAATTTCAAGGGGGAATCAACTTAATATAAATGTACCTGTCACTGGTTGAAATAGAAGCAGATTCTGGCCTTTCAATAAGGCCACTTCTGCAGTCCCACACTGGGGAAAAATCAAAAATTGCTCAGAACTGATAATGCATTCCTCCAGCTCCACAGCCCTGATGGAGTTCAGTCAGGCCAAATACCCCGGCTGCTTTTATGTGTTTATTTTACCTTCTGATTTGTTTTGAAGGTCATATGATGCAAAGATGTTGGAGAGAAAATGCTTGTTGTTTAAGGAGGTCTGTCCCTGAGTCGCAGTGCTCTGCTGCTGGCAAGTGCCCCGCAAGGAAAGGAAAATGCTACCAGGCTGGTAGAAAGGCTTTTCCCTCCTCTCCCCTGCCACAAAGGCTTTGTTATCCTTCAGGTCTGTGGCTCCTCTTTCAGTATCTGCAGCTGACAGGGCACTCAATCAATAGTGAAACAATCTCAGGGGGCTGAAATGTCCGTGTGTTCCGATGCTTGGGAGAACGGGCTCGGAGGGAGTGAACAAGTGACATTGCTCTATCCATGGAGGTGAGGGCTGCTTGGATAAAAACTCAGACTTTGGATGTGCAAGAAACAAAGCTGAAAATCTGTGCTCCACATCAGCCTGGGGTTTTAATCACCTTTCTGGTCAGCTCCTGTGAGCCAAGGAGAAGGGCAGTGGTGGGGAGGAACAGCCAGGCAGAAGCAAGTGTGAGGAGGGAAAACCTTCCCCCTGAGGGGTGTCTCTCCAAGCACCTCTTGCCCACCCTAGGTTGCACTTTCCCACCCAGCTCACCACATCTAGCTACTCTACAAAAACTGCTGGTCCAGTGAAACCCTGTAGTGTGGCCACTTTGGTGTCAGGCAGCCCACCCAGGGTCCCGTTCCCATCTCATGCTCCCTTTCAGCAGCAGGAGCAGGACTCCAGCTTTCAGGAACTTCTGTAGAGCATAGTCTGTGCCTTCCAGTTTGTGAGCTGCTGCTGAGACTTTGCACCTTTCTTTCAGCTCAACGCAAGGAAGGAAAAGCCTTGGGCATCTTGCCAGCTTGCACGTCTGAAGTAGGTGAAAAAAGATCAGGATAGCTTCCTATGAGAACTGATGGATGTTTTTTATGTCTGCCCCCCAAATACCAGCCTTCCAGGAGGTAAAGATGGACTAAAATACCACCTCTGAAAAAAAATCAGAGAGCCAGGACCAGTTTTTGCTTTAGCCCACTCGAATTTGAGTATTTGGGATTTTTTTCATGGTTGAAAAGCATGTATTTACAAGTCAAGAAAAGGAAAATTAAGTGGTATTTCCCAGTGAAGCACTGCTGTCAGAGAGCTGTGTTTCTCTAGTGTTTATGGGGGATACACCTCACAGAGGCATTGTGCTTACTATTTGAATTTTTTTAGTGCATCGAGGGAACCTGCCTGACCTGTGGTCCAGCACTGGAAATGCAGCCTGGTTAGAAAGCAGGAGCTACAGAAGAAGAACTAAACTAGGCTGCAAAGCCCTAAATGCCTCAAAGGTACCCAGAAATTCATGTTTAATTTTCTTGTGGCAAAGCGAAGGGAAAAGCAAAACAGAACAGATTTTCAGGATGCTTTTTTTTTTTTTTTTTTTCATTCTGGCACAGCTACACAGGGTCACACACACTGGGGTTTGGAGGATGGGAAGCCCCCAGACCCCGCAGCCCGATGTGGTGCTGCACGTGTGGTCTCACACCTTTGCTACAAGTGCTGTGGGTACCAAGGCAAGACCTCCTGTCCCCCCAGATAAAGAAAAAGCAGGAGATATATATAAATTGCTGCAGGTTGGAAATAAGTTTTCTGTCAGGAGTTTTGCTGGATTTGAGTTGGGGTTTATTTTTTTCTTGCTCCTCCTCCCTGCTTTTGAAATGATCTTGTCAGGCAGGAGGGGTTGGCAGGTGCAAAGCCCCTTTGTATTTTGATGTGGGTAGGAGTAATTCTCCCATACATGTAAAACCTGAAGTTTTAGGAGCTTCTCTGGCTCCTGCCAAAAAGATGCCGGTCTGTGTCCTAAAGCTTGGAAGTCCTGTGGGCAGGAAAAATGAAGTACCACCACCACTTGGCACCTGGTCCTAATTTCTTTCTATTTTACTTTAAGCTTTTTTGCAAGGGTGTCATTATATGAGGCTTTTCCACTTTATTCTGCTTTCTGTCAGAGTTATGGCAGAGGACCTGGGTCTGGCTTAGGGACATCTCAGCAGCATATGCTAAAATTTAACCACCTCCCAAAGGTAGGAAGGCTGAGGAACACCATTCCCTTACACAGCTGGCTGGTGTTTGAATAAATGAGATGCCCTCGTCTCACACAGTGCTGGGCACCAGCACGTCTGTAGAAGTGCTGTGGCTTCTTTTCATCAGGGTTTGCTGATCATGGTCCAAGTTTCACCCAGCAGAAATGCTGCTCAAGCCATGGTGAGCAGGGCTTTCTTTCCCCTCACCTTTCTCTCGCCAACCCCAGCTGAATCTTGCTCCTTTTGGAGGGAAGTCACTGGTAGGAGCCTGGGAGGTGGCGGTTCAGGCGGTCTCACCCTCTCTGCTCCACCATCCACCGTTCCCACTGGAGCTCTGGCCATCTCGCATTCACAACGTGTCCAGCAAAGTTTGTGTCAGGGGGTTTAAACTTTAGATTTGTGTGACCAAGGAATTCCCAATTCTGCTGCATGTGCTCCCCTGTCTCTCCCCTCTCCCCCCGTCTTTCTCTTGGCTGTGAAACAGCACAAGGAGACTCTTTGTATGCTCCTAATCCTGAAGCAACACAGCTTTAGCAACATCCAGGGATAAAAGCACCATCAAACCACAACTTTATGGGGGCAAATCTCCTCTAATCCCTCGCTTTAGCTAAACAAAGCTTCTTGCCCTAATCCGCTATCGCTTTAAAAAAAAAAAAAAGCTCAGATTTTGTTTTTAGTAAGAAGATGATCCAAAGGACTAATTTTAAGAGAGACTAACCAACTCTGACAGCTTTTAAAATAGACGACAAGAAAATAGATGCAAACTTTCCTCTCAATTCAAGGGTTTTCAGGCTATGCAATAAGAAAAATATCCAGGGTTTAACTGCTTTCCTTTAAGCTCACTCTTATTGTATTAAATGCTCTGACCAACTCAGATTCAAATCACCAGGCCTAAATGCCATTTGATCTTTAAAAAGAGAGTTAAAAAGTGTGCATATTATTCCCAGGAAGGCAGTCCAAGGAAAATCAATTATCATAAACAAGGATTATATTACACACACGGTCAATATGGAAAAACAAACACGATGCAGATAATGGACCGATGGCTCACATCTGAAGCCACTTTGACTGCGCTAAAGATGGTTCTTTATTAATTTCAGGATGGGTGTGTGTAAGTATGGTAGTGAGGAGTAATCGAGCTCTTAAACAGTCAGGCCAAGCTTTCACTCCAAACCTGAACTAAATGTTGACTTTTTCTTCCCTTTTAAAATTTCCTCCCTTGCAGGAGGTAGGAGAAGTGTTACAGTTTGACTTGGGGGCTTAGTGTGTGCGTGAGGCTTAGCGCTGCTTGGCTTCAGATGTGGGAAAATGCTGGGCTTGGAGGAGTCACGGGGAACCACTGTGGTTCCCTGGGGACCCCGCTGGTTTTGAGTCTCTTTGAGTGAGCAGGTGTCTGTCTCGCTCCCATTGGGCATCCTGGGTGTTGTAGGAAACCAGTTAAACCCATTGGTTTCCTCCCCTGGTTTTTATCTTGGCACTTGGCATTCAGCAATCTGCCTGGAGGATGAGGAGGATGACGAGTGGGGTTGTTTACAGCATCATGGTTTCATCTTTACTTGCGCTTTGCTCCTGAGGAGTAGGAAAGATCTGCACCTACATTTTTCCATTGTGTCTGATACAGCCTAAACACCTTGCTGATGAGAGGAGGGGGGCCTTAGCAAACCTCTGTTCCCCCAGCACACCTGGGCAGGGAGGGAGGGAGGGAGGGATGGGATTTACCACCCATCCACTCTCATGCTGTGACCGCATCCCAGAGTGGAGATGGGACCTTTCCTCGTCACAGATCCGTCCTTAAAGCTGGCTGGGGAGCAGCAAAAAAAACCAAAATAGCATTTCTGTCCTCAGGGGAATTCCAGCACTTTGAAATGTACTTTGGTGCAAGTATCACTGGAAAGTGAAAGTTGTCTGTGGATAATTTTGGCGTTCTGACGTCAAAGGATGTCAGTAAATACTGAATACAGCACGAATGTGATATTAAATGAAACAGAAGTTGTGGGAATATCTTGACATAGCATAAACATGGAAGTTAAATAAAGGGAGGAAACTCCCCCCCGTGTGGAAACTTGCTGAAATGAAGCAGGTTTGATGCTCAGTGTGCTGAAAACGTCTGTGCAGACTCTTGGGATGTTCTCCCATTGTGAAAGGTTGTCGAGCATGACATCTTTTTGCCACGTGTTAGCTGATTGCGGTTAGATGGGGAATGGTTCTGCCTGAGTCACGGGGAACCAGTCTCCATGGATCCAGCTCAAGAGGGAGCCCCCAAACCCTTCCTGCTGCTGCTCATCCCAGCCTGCACCGATGGCTGTGGATCCCGTTTCGCCTTCGAGGAAAGCCACTGCTGATCTCCCAGATGTTCTGCCGGGTGGTGCCCTGTGCTGGCACCGCACCCCGCCGGCTGCACTTGGCTCACTGCGCATCTGTGGGAAGGAGCGTGTTTCCCTGCAGCACTCGGCTGCCTGGGCGCGGGAGCTTTGTCCTCGGCCAGAGAGACGTGTATAATCTTTGGCTAAGCTCCCCCCAGGACCCCCAGCTTCCCCCTGCTCAGCCACACTGAAAGGGCCCTTTTGAAGTCTGCCCGGCGTTGCGGGGTGTGTTTGCCCGCGGACGGCGCATGAAACCAAGCAAACACCATTTCTGGACAAAAATCTCTGAGGTCCGTATCCTTTCAGCCTGAAAGTTTCCCTTTCTCATTGACCTGTGCCCAGAAGTGACTCCTGATTTGAATAGCAAATAGTAGCTGTCTTTCCCTCCGCAGCTAAGCCATTTTCTTTTCTTGCTCCCAGAGCAAGGTGGGAGCTTTTTACTGCGCTCTTCAGGGCAGCCCTGCTGCTGCTGAGGGGAAGGGGAGGCAGGAGAGGTGGTGGGTGCTGAGTGGAGCCCCCATCCTGCCTCATGCAAAGAGCCTTTGATGGACCCGTTTTTCCCTCTGCAGACCCAAGCAGCAGTGGTTTTCCACCAGGTAATCATGACCCTGCAGAAGTGTTGTGGCACAGGGCTGGAACCTTTTGGAAGAAGACTTTGGTTTGGCCGACATGGTACTGGCTCAGCAACAGACTGATTTCATTGCACCTTGTGTCACCATTCAGCACCAGGCATGGAATAGGGAAACCCCAGTGCACCAGAAGTATGATCAGTAGGAAACTTTAACACTTTGAACCGCAGGGCACCCCCAGAGTAAAGATACACCCCCACCCCTGTCCCAGTCCCACTCTGTAGAACAGCAATGAGTCAAGTGGTTTGGATTTTGCAGCCCATAGTCAGGTCCAAATGTCAGGTGGAATAAAGCTTTTGAAAGGCAATAAATGGGCCTTTTTTTTTTTTTTTTTCTTTCCCAATATGCTTCTCATCCTGCTGGCCTTTGGAAAAGCTGTGATTTTTACAGCCCTGGGGGATGCAGCCCTGAGGCTGGGGGCTCCGCCTTTCCCAAAACAGCTGCAGGAAGTTGGCAGGTAAAGCAGGCTTAAAGGAGCTCAACTGAGAGTTGTGGAGGTAAAATGGGATGTTTTCTGCCCCTGTGATGGAGCAGCCTGGGAGAGTTTCCAC
>NW_020955208.1:1815356-1852561 GCF_003031625.1 Empidonax traillii
AAAAAAAAAAAAAAAAAAAAAAAAAAAAAAAAAAAAAAAAGACGGTTCTCTGGGTAAAGCTTATCCCAAAAAGCATCTGGTGGAGTGAGGGCATCTCCTTTGTTCGCAAAAGTTGGGTAGTGAGTGGGAGCTGGGGATATTTTTTTTTCCTAGATTTAGATTTGGATCTTTATTTTTCCTCTGTTTAAGGGGGAAGTGGTGGGATGTGGGAATACCCAGTTCGAGCTCAATGCTGGTAATCATCAATCTGTTCACTGAAAAGTAAGTTGCAAAAGCCTACAGCCTGGCAAGCAGTCTCATTTGTTCTCCACCCTTAAATCTCCAGGTACAGGAGTTGTGATAGTGCTAGAATCTCCCCTTTGACTTTAAATTAAGCTATAGGGAGAGACTTATGTATCATTTCAAAAGTGTGAAAACCAGAAAGGAAATGTGTGACATTATGCTTTGTTTTTCTTTCTTGTCTCTTGACTTTAAAGTCCAAGCTGTGCACAAATGCAATGAATAACCTGGTGGGAACATTTTGAGGCTTAATGCCATTATTGAGCATGATGAGATATTTTGTAAGATTGTAAAATCCACTCCTTTGTTGTCTAGATGAACCTGGCTGAAATCTGTGGTCACTGTATAACTAGTTCTGCAATATCACTTCTATTTTTCACCCTAAAAAACAGTGACTGGGAGCAGAGTTTCAGCTCCAGGTTTTGAATCTGAAGCCCAGAGCATCCAGCTCTCTCCTTCAGCCTTTTTTACTTTCTATTGCTTTTCTTAACATTGGATGTGTGAATAGCTCATAAAAACCCCTGCAAACAGCAAGCAAGCAGCAAACCCAAACATGTCCCCATTGCAGCAAATGCTGGAAGAAATAAATTCAGCTGAAAGATCCCTGTCCAGGTTTTTTGTTATATTTCTTTCTCTTGGATAAGGCAAAAGAAGGGAGAAAAATTAAAATCCCTTGGTTGCAAAAATGCCTTCAGTCAAGTTCTCTCTCTTACTGACAGCTCAGTTCCAGCTACAGAAGTCTTAATGATATTTTGGCCATAATGCCGAGAGAAGCAAGAAAGCCCCTTCAGACACCGGGAGCTTTCACCCGACTGGAGCAGTAAGTAGACAGCTGAAATGTATCTTTGAACTCAGGCAGGGAAAACTAGTTTTGTTGTGGTGTCCCTCCTCCTTCCTGCACCCCTCTCACCGTGCTGGCACAGCGGGCACTGGTGGCACGTGTGCCCTGGGGGCTCGGGGCTGTCCCCTCAGGGTGGTCAGGGGTGGAGGGGCAGGCTTGGTGCTCCTCTCGCCAGGGTGTCTGCATCTTCTGGCCTGGAGGTGTGTTGGTAGGACACAGACTGGGTTGCCTTTGGGTTGCAGGTGTCCCGTGGCTGCTGATCTCCCTCTGGTTGCCAGCAACATGAGTTTCCAAAGGCTCCCATGGAAGGAAAGCAAATGGACTTCCCCTGGCCAGCAACTGGTGTCACCGGTGACTGTCTGAGTGGGCTGTGACACCCTACGGGCTTGAACATTGGAGGTTTGTATGAAATGGGGGTTGAGCTTGGGGAGAGGGAGCTGCTCTCCTCTTAAGTGTGGGTCTTCCAGGGTCTCCAGCTCCCCCCTTATCCAGGTGGATTTACCTCTGACAGCCTGGACCAGCCTCACAAGGCCCTCACTGTCTGTGTCTGGCAAAGGAGACTGATCTCATACCTTTAATTTTAGAGTCAGGGACCTATAGTCCTTTTTTTCTGCTGCTGACACCAAACCTGCAGGCTGCTTCTGACGATGACCCTGTCCTTGGAGCAACCTCAAGGTAACAAGGGATTGTATTCATGGAAGTCCAACCTGTGGGGCCAAAGGCAAAGGGCATGGCTGTGGAGACTGTGTTCCCTGTCTGTGTCTCTGCCTTAAGAGGATCTCAGAGATCTCTGCCCACCCCTTCCTTGTGTCCTCCCCAGGGTTGAAGGCAACCCCAGGCAGTGCTCTGGGGTGCTCATTTAAGAGCCCATCCCCAGAGGTAAAGCCCCAATCCAAAGAGGAGCGCGTTGTACTTGCAAGGCTTTGGGTGAACACTGAAAGTAATTTTCAAAAATGATCTTTTACCCCTTAATCAAAGTCTTTATCCGTATGTTTTAGTTGCCCTTAAGCCCCAGCTGGAACCGTTTGCAGATCTCTAAGTAATAAGCACTAATGTTTGAGCTTCAAAATCACTTGCAAAGTTGCAGTCTGGCAAAGCCATCTGGTTGAAATCTGTCAGTATTTATTATCCACTGGAAGTTTCTCTTTGGACAGCTCTGATGCTGCCTTTCATTATCATGGAAAGCTGATCATATTAAACTAATTACAGGGAATAGCTGATGACAAGTTCCTCTTTAATCTGTGATCTTTTTTTTTTTAAATCAGAATTAAGGTCATTCTCCAAGGCCTTGATTTTGGAAACCCCCTGGCAGCAGTTGTTAGCTAGGTTAAAATATTTACAAATCCGTATATCTTGCTCCCGTTAGGAATGAATAAGCAGGGATTTGCTAGTGGGGCTGAAATTCACCATTGTTTTAGAGGTACTAAGTATTGTTCCCATGCACTGCTTATACCACGTGGGGTGGGTAAGAGGGGCTTTCACACATTCAAGCTTGCCAAGTCAATTTTTTCTTAGGCAATGTTATGTTGTCCTTAAATCAACATCATTTGTTTCCCATCCCTGGACTTGAGCATACTGAGAGAATGCCAGTCTGGTCTGTAGGAGCAATGGGACGAGGATTTCCAGGCTTCTAATGCTGCTTCACTGCCAGGCTGTGAATTGAAAGTGGCCTCTGTGCACTCTGGTCCCTGCCTGTGCCCTTACAGGCACGTGCAGGCAGATGCTCGCCGGGCCAAGGTGGGCAGCTCAGGGAAGCTCCTGAGCAGGAGGTTTGTGCCCTTGCAGTGAATGGTAAAATGGATTGAAAGGAGCCACCCACACCTGGGGACAGCTGGCTTTGGCTCTGCCTCCCTGTTCTGCTTGCTGGTGGGTTGTATGTGGGGTGATGTAACCACTGCCTGCCTTACTTTCCCCATTGTTAAATTCTACCCTTCATGGGAAGGTAGGAGGAAAATCTTGTTGTTTCACTCTCAGGGTTAGAATCTGTTTGCTTTGGATAACACTTTTTTTTAGCTGTTAATCTGGATACACCCAAAGTTTGGAGAACAGAGGTCTACCTCTCTCCATTGCCTTCAACAGTTTAAAATGCTACTACATCTGCTCCCAGTCTGCTGTGAGACCTGGATAGCAGCTTCTCTGCCATAGCAGGTTAGCTTCTCACATGCCTTTTCCCTCCCATGTGGATTTACAGGAGAGGAAGATTTTTGCTTCTTAATGTTTATAAAACCTGGTGAGGACACTGCTTTCCAATTACCTACATACTTTACAAATTATTTTCCTGTAATATGATGTAATTTATAGCTTGAGCTTACTGCCAGGTCCCTAGGATGTAACTTGGTATGACTGCCTCCATCCACGCAAACAGGAGCAACTGGAGTCCTTCCCTTAGGGCTTACTCAAATACACTATATTTAATAAGAGTTAATCCCTTTAACACAGTTGCTGGCCTTGCCTTTTAAAATTGGATTAAGACTGATGCACTATAGAGAGTTTTTAATGCCAATGAACTCAACCTGTTCTAGAAAATGGAAGTTGTAAACACGGTACGGATGCTAAGATCAGTCTAACCTTAGGAATTGGCCTTGGGAAGAGCTGCACAATGGCCTTTTTCACACCTTTAACTCGGCAGGACCTGAAGGCAAATCTGCAGACAGATGAGCAAGGCTATGAGGAGTTCAGCTGATTCTCTACCTCCCTCTCAAAGACATGTTTGAATGGCAGCAAGGCAGAGAAAACACTTCCACAACAAGTGTTCTGAGCAGGAAAAGCACCAACACTAGGAGGCTGAAGAAGCCAAGCCCTATGAGTGACCTTAAAATGGAGTAAAACTAATGCAGATCTGAATTATTCCTGGATAGGAAAAGTGAAGCAAATAGAGTGTATATATGTGTGTGGTGATTGACAAAGGATTGTGAGATCTGCGGGCTAAAAGAAATTGTAGAAGAAATAGTTCTCATTCTCTTAGAAATGTCTTTGAGAAAAAAAAATGCTAAGTTACATATGCTTTTGCATTATTTTCTGAAAAGTTTATATATCCTTTTATTCTGTGCTTGGAGGACAAAGCATTTTACCTATAAATTTTAAATGTAATTATGGATTCATATTTGTGCCCTTACTTTTCTCCGAGGCTGGGTTTCTTTGGTTTCTTGAACTCTAGTGTTGTGGAGGGGAGTAAATTAAAGTTTTCCATCTTATCTCTCTCTCTCTCTCAGAGCTATGATGAAAAAGAGCCACACATGATGGTGTATGTGCCTGGATCTCAGATGCAAATGGAGCAGGATAGAGGCTGTCCTGGATTCCATGACATAGTCAGGACTTGTACACGGGGCTGGGCTCCTGGTACTGAGCAAGGCTGTACCAACAGGCACCTGGGACTTGGCTTGATTTATTTCCTCCATACCTTTCGTGCTTTTTCTAATGTCTTTTACTTTCCAAAGCGGCAAGGGGACAGAGGTGTTTGCTTAGCCTCCTCTGTTTGCCCCCTCATTTGTAATACAAAGCCATAAATTAAACCCAGGATATCTCTAACATATTGATAGGCATTGGCAATCTCAGCTCCCTTCCCTGAATGGAAGGGGCAGTTCACTGAAACAAGCAATTGCCAAACTGCAGTGGTATTTGGATGGGAAGGAAAAAAAGGAAAAAAAAGGAAAAAAAAAAAGAAAAGGAATAAACAGACCTGGGGAACTCCAATTTGACATAAAAAACAACGTGATGGATAGTCCACAGTGGCCATTGGCTCCAGTGGCTGGAGGACAAGAGAAAAAAAAAAAAAAAAAGCAAGCAAGCAAGAAAAAAAGCCAGGACAAGCAATCTGCAACCAGCCTAGGAAGATTACTGCCATAAAAGCAATGCTGGAAGGGGCTAGTTATCAAGTGGAAAACAAGAAAGTACAACTAGCTCCCCAGTCACCAGATTTAGGGGACTCTGGTTGGAAGGTTCATACTCTGGTGGGCCATTAGAGCAGAAACAGAAATGGATGCAGTAATCCAGAACATATTGAGTCTCTAGGTTACCATGAAATATAATGCAGGGAGAAATGAATTATTTTCTGAGGGAAGCTGTAGAAAGCACATATATAGACTTTTTTTTATTGGAACTGTGTTATCAACAGTCTCTCTTAATAGTCGAAAACAGCTTCTTATGTTTTTTATAGAGTTTTAAAGATCCCTGTGGACGTGTCTGGAGGAGCTGGATGGGGGGACCTTCAGGCAGAGAAGGGAGCGGGGGAAGAAGAGAAGGGAGGTAAGCGCTGTAAGGGTGAGAACAGTGCTGATTTCCTTGAGCTGTCTCAGCATTTGGATATGGTTTATGCATTACGTTAATTTTGCCTCATTCCTTGCACAGAAATAACGATACACATAAACTCAGTTACATGTGGAGCCTGGTTGTTCTGAGTGTTTTCCTTTGCAAGAGGGTGTACCAACACTTTTCCAAAAATTAGTTGGAGGTAAAAAAATGTGAATTAGTGCTGTTTCTATCCCACAGTACCCCCAGGGAATGGTAGACAGACAGCTGGAGGAGCCCAAGAACTAAGCTCCTCCTGATTTTGGAAGTTCAGGATCATCTCCCTATTCTCCTAAGCCCACATTTGAAGAATGAAAGGATCTTGTGAAATCCCTCTCGTGACATTGATGGGACTTTAAATGTTTGGGAGTGAAAATATTAAGGCAGATCTAGGAGGTTTTGATGTTTTTTTCCATGCACAAAGAGCAGTTTTATACTTTAACATCTGTATCCGCTTGTAATACCAACATCTTGTGAAAGAGCTGCTGATAATGACATGAAGTTGTCACAAAACGAATCTTGAGATTATAAAAATAATGTGTAGTCAGGTCTCTTTTGCCTTGTCATCTGACTTTAAGGCTCTGTTCTGTGTGCACGTCATGTTTGCAGGGCTTTTTGACAACCATGGGTAAAACAAGGAGGAGAAGGAAGGGGAAGGTGGAGGCACAGGAAAGGGATAGACCCCAAGCAATCCTGAATAACCTGTCTTGTAGGAGCTGAGGTTTGAAGAGATCAGAGCCAGGGATTCAAATCATGAGAGCTCACAGCGGAGATTTTTAGTCACAGCAGAGTCCTTCTAAGAAAAAAAAATGCTGAGTTCCCATGATGGACAGAGCACAGAAAAGCATGAAAATCACTTTGCTTTGCAATAGCCTGCCTGTGTCTGGAATTGGGAAGCTGCCTCTAGAAGCAGCCTCTGAAATGTAAAGACTGCTGCATGCAGGAACCAATCCACCAGCCAAGAGCACAGAGAAGCTGTCTTCAAAACACAAAGTTGGACTACTTGGAGTAAGAGGGGAAAATAAAAGAAAGAATAACCAGTCTAAAACTCAGAAATTCCTTGAAAAAATAAATTATCTTGGTTAGAAAATATGCTTGATACACACTGTCTGCCCACTTAACACTGCTGTGCTTGCTGCTCCCTGTTACTCCACAAAACTGTTCAGCAGAAGAGCTCGTAGCTGAAACTTTACTCTGTTTCACTATTTTTTAAAAGTGCCTATCCTATTAGATTTCTTAAAGTCCAGCTAATGCTATACTAAATACATATAAAAGAATATGGCAGGGCAGTAAGTAGAATCTCACTTCATCCCTCTATGGAGAGGTGGTGGTGGCAGGATGGACTAATATATACATTAGGAACAAATCAAAATAATTTCAGAGACCCAGGCGGTGATCTGGCACACCATGCAGCCTGAATCATCTCTTTTTTTGTTGTTGTTCAACAGCTAAAGAGGTGCTTAACTCATCTTAGCATTCACCTCTTCAGTTGGGACCCTGCCAAAACACAGCCCTGTACACCAGCTCTGGCCCCAAGAACCAGCAGCAGCCCTGCGGGTGGGTGTGGGCCCTGGCAAAAAAACCCATTAGGGAGCTGTGGGATGTGGATGTTGAAGTGTGGTGGGCTGAATGGGCAGGCAGGTGGCTGTGCCGTGTTCCCCGAGGGGAGGGGGTTCCTCCAGCAGCTGGGTATCCCAAGGAACAGAGATCCGGCATGGCACGTGCTGGAATTTCTTTCTTGCTGTGCCAGTCTCTAGGTCTTGTGGGAGCTTTTGGGGTGGCGGTGGGGGCAGATTGGCACAGATTTATATGCCAGGCTTGTCTCTAGCTCTGACTCTGCTGTTCCGCCTGGGCTTCCTTCATTTAGAGTCCTTTGTTACAAAGTGTAATGGATATTGCCCTAGGAACCGTTTTCAATTGCTCGTGACGATGTAAGAAACAATTAGGCAAAGCATATTTTTGTTTATATCCTCCCTGCCTCCTTTCCTAGGAGAGATTTAGAGATCCCTGGCTGGTCTGGTTATTAAAATGTTGCTCAGTTTGAATGAATCTTGCAGGGCGGATTGAGGTTGTGGGTAAAGGGAGAAACAGGAACTGAAAATAATGAAATTAGTGGAAAACCAAAGAATTTAATATCTCATTTTCTTCAAAAAGGTTTCCAAAGCTGCCCTAAAGGCAGTTTATAGGCTGGTGTTATTCTACTGCTTAAACCTGCATTAGGCACTTCAAAATGTGCCAGACTTGGACCTGGGATGGAAATCCATATTTCAGTGCTTTTGGCTGATCAGCCAGAGCAGGTTGGCAGATGATCCAAGTAAGGGTGGAAAAAACAGTAGTGTGGAGGAAGAGATGGCACTGCTGGTCCCTGAGCTGCAGAATGATGATGCTCAGGGAAGCTCATGGCTTGGGTTGTCCCTCCCAAGCTGAATGCAGTGGGAAGAGCCTGGACATGGAATCCTGAGGAGGTCCTGTGTGCCTGTTGAGGAGATACAGAAAGGGACAGAGAGAGACTAGGAATCCTTCTGCCTCTCTCACTCCCACAAAGGATGCTGCTGGTGGATGTGGGTTGCCTGGGGTGCTGTTGACACGTACTCTGGGATGAACAAGTGTACTCTCAGCTCAGGTATCCAGCAGAAAAGGTTGTCAGCCAGGTCCTGAACCCAGTGGGAACAAGGCCAAGGGAGAGTCCAAGAGAGAAAAGGGCTGCTGAATGGAAGGGAGAAAGGGGAGAAAGTACCATTAGCTGCCTAGGGAGGGAGGTGACAAAAGGTGACAGAGGCCTGTAAGGACAGGCTCGATGTGGGCATGTCTGAGCAAATGATCCCAAAAGCTGCTACATGCTGGGGCCTTCCAGAGGGAAGACAACAAGCAGAGATTGATGTCCTGTGGGCTATGAGGACACCAGGCCTGAACCAACCAGGCTGATCACTCCATCCTTCTGCCATGGGATTGATCCCTACTGGATCTTCTTATATGGCCTGTCTCCTTCAAAACCACCCAAATAAAAGGGTTCCTGCAGTCACCGTTCGGGAAGAGGCCTCTCCATCTATTAGATGCGTTGCTGTGTTTGCCTGAAAATGGACCCTTCCTATAAACACAAAACCAGCCAAGAGCAGTCAGTGCCAGCGGTGAAATGCTCTTGCTATCTGCAGGCAGACCCAGTGCAGCCCCCTACCCCCATTAGGGAGGGCAGGCCCCTTCATCAGCTTAACGAGCCCAGCGATCTGCATGAAAACAAGGGCGGGCAGGGAAGGGGGGCAGCATTCATCACTGCAGAAAAGGGCTTGGAGATGCTCACAACACATGGCTTGTCCCTGGGAAATTGTAGCCTGAGGATAACACAGTATTCGGACCTTCATCTGGCACAGGGAATAAACTGGAAGCTGCCTTCCTCAGTCATTTCAAATAAATCTCAGTTACTGATACAAAAGGCTCTCAGGGGGTCATTGATAAACCTCAGTGTGAAACCCAAACAGCACGGCTACCTCCTGGTGAGGAAGGAGCAGGTTTAGAATGGGTTAATTAGAAAGATAATGAGCTAACAAGGCTTCATTTCTGTTCAGTGGCTCAATGAGGAATTCATTAGAAAGGCTTAATCTAACTGAACAATCCCAGGGCTTAGAGAGATTGCCCATTGATTGCCAGCCCAAACTGTTTATTTACAGGTTTTTGCTGGCTGAAAGGTCTCATTCCTTTATTTCTAAGGCCATTCGGATGTGCCATAAGAATGCTGTGTGTCCCCAGAAAAAAGCAGCAGCAGTAAAAACCTGGCAGTAAAGCCAGATGGGAAGGGGAAAGGGATCGATGATCCCAGTAACACCAACTATGTAATTTCGGTGTGTTCCCCCAGTTAAGGATGAGGCCAGGGGAGTTTATATATAGGATTTGGCTCCTGCTGGAAAGAGACGAGAACTGAAACATTAGGAGAGAAAAAAAATTAAGCACAAATGCCATATAAGTGGAGAGAGGGGCTGGAGCTGATCCCTCCAGGCTTTTCTCTGTTTCTCACTTCATATCATAAAGTGGGTGTCATTTTGCAAGTTGTTTTTAGGGGCTTTCAAACACCCTGGGGAACCTTCCCTTCTCAGGAGTGTGAGGTGCCCCCACCAGGTCAGGGAGAAGCCAGGAATGTGCCACTGGAGAAATCTCTGAATTAAATCTCTGCAGATAAATCCCTATTTATTCTTAGCCCTCTAGCAGCTCCACCTTTGTGGCAGGAGGTGGGACTTTGCCCTGGAAGGGCAGAGATGGACACCTTTCCCACTTCAGGACATGAGTCCCCAGCACATCAGGCACTGATGAGATTCACTGCAGCACTTTGTGGCTCCTCATGGTCTGCTTTTCATGTTTTTACAAACTGAATTGGTGCTGGGCTGCACAGAAGTCCCAGGAGGACTCTCTAGTTGAGATCAGCCTCTGATGGTGCCTCTCCTGAGAAATGAGAGTTTGGTAAAACAGTGTGGTTCCTCTACAGGAATCCTGGCCCAGAACTTCATCATTTTTTTCACAACCTGACACACCTATTTGATGGTGCTTTTCAGTAACATGTGACAGGACTGTATTAAGTAGGAAAATCAGTGTCTTGGACAAGGGTACTGGCTTTCTAAGGCAGATAGCATCTTTGACAAGGCCATCTGCCAGTGTCAGAGAAATGACAGGGTGATGAACATAGATATGAGTGAGGTTGAGAGTTGGAGGCTTTCAAAGGTCCCTTGGGCATCTTCCAGTGGCGTACAAGTGAAAAAACTAGAGTACCTTTAAATAAATAGGAGACCGATAGCTGATCTGCCTCCAGTCTTTGCAACCTCTCTGTGGTTGGTGAACATAACCCGTTGATCAGAACCATTATGTTTGCAGCAGTGAACGAGGCTGGTGGTAATTTCTAGATGAAGTGTGTTAGAATCACATTATATTTGCTGAGCTTTTAAAAATCTTGCTAGATTAATAGCCTTTTTAAAAAAAAAAATCTATCGTAGTGCCACATTAACCACAGGCCACAGTGTATTAACTGACAAAACCCAAATTGTTCTTTAATATTCCTAAAGCTGGTGTTAAGCACAATAAGAACAATTTTCACTTTCAATAAGAATCTGACCCTGGGTTTGCCCTCTGGCCTGACCTGGGTCTTTCTCTACAACCATAAGGGACCATGTGGAGTCATTCTGTGCTCCCTTGAAATGATGATAATTAAAAAGCATTTACTTTCAGATTTTTCTCCCATCTGATTATCCCTTCCCCTTTGGTCTCTCTTCCCTTCTGGATGTGCAACTGGATTTTCCATATTTTTTTCCTCCATTACCACTGAATTCCTTTATTCTTCTTGTGAACCATTGCACACAGCAGTCCAGCTTCTATTTACGGCTATATTGGACTTCCTGAGATTTATTTATGGGAGACAGAAGCAACACAGCCCACTATTCAGTGCGTTGTTCTGCTGATATGCTTGCTAGCTCAGTGCAGGCTAGTGGCTGTCTTTCACCTCAGTTTGCCCATGCTGTGAAGTCTGAACAGCAGTACCTGTCTAGAAAGCACTTGGAGAGGTTTTAGCTGGGTAACTTAAAATTATAATTACAATGACGGATGTGTCAAGAGTTGGAGAAAAATTAAAAATAAGAAGTGATTTTTTTTTTCCCCCTCCATGCAATGTGTTATAAAAAGGAAAGGCTCCATAAGTCTCCGGTGCTGATACCTGGATATTTTCGGGGTTAGTTTCGGTGACAGCCAGTGCTTCCAAGTGATTTGTAAGGGATATGAAACCCCATGCTTCAGGGTTTAAATTGATCTCCAGGTGTTAGGACATTTCTGTGTAGTCATGGTCCATTTGCCATCAAGCAGGGCTATTGCACCTCCAGCTAAAGACGCTGGTGCTGGTTCCTGGATGGGGTCAGAGAGGGGAGCCAGAATGTGGGAACTCCTGGATACCTAAAATTGCAATCAAAAGTGGAATATTTGGAGGAAATAATAATAATAGTAATTGTTACATATGTTACAATAACAATAATAATTGTTGTTATTATTATTAAGAACAATTAAAAAATATACAATGGAGGAGACCTGCAGAAACCAAGGCACCATCAGTTACACATCACTGTTTTACAAAACCTGTCCTCCAGAACCATGATGACTTGGGAGGCAGTCACCTTCCTCCCTGTCTACCCTACTGTCTTTTCCTGCCCTGTTGGTGCTGGGGCACTGCTGTTATCTCAGTTAGCAAAACAATGAAGCTTTAAAAGGCCCTTCTCCTTTGTATTTTTCTTCTTCTTTTTTTTAAAGAACAGATTTCATCCTGGATCGATCAGCTGATTGTCATGGAGGGAACGGAGGGGCAGAAACTTCTTAAGCCGACCCTAACAAGTGGCTGGGCCTCTCAGATTTAGAGCAACTGAGGAAATCAGATTGTCTTCTTCTGGCCAGGGAATTTTTCTCTCCCATTTGGAATCAAAGCAGCTGTTATACATCTCAGGCAATCATCCCTTGGACATGCTGAATGGGAGAAAAAGGACTTGTAGCACCTGATTTGTTTCCTGAAGTGACTGAATTATTTTCATGCTTCAAAAAATAAGTACAGAATGTAGAGATTGCCTATGCAAATAGACCAAAATAAAAAGGGGGAAAGAAATAACTTCATTTACTGATTTATTCAGAGCAGAGCAGACAAACAGCACTATTGTCAATTTGGAGAGCTTCTGTAAGGGAAAGAAAACACTCAGATTTCAGCATTTCTGACAGTATACTTCCTTAAAATCCTTTAAAATCCTGCACCTGGAGCTCCCCTAAGAGCAAGCTGATGTAATTCACTACCTGCAGTGACTGTGGCCAACGTCTGTTTTGTAGGTTTGGCTGCTGCAATATAAAATCAGTGCATGGGTAGGTTGTATTTTCTTTGATCAGAGGTCTCGGTAATGCTGCGCTGGTGCAATAATGCAAAATATTTATTAGCTCAGGGAAGAGCAAGGGAAGAGTTGTTGAAAGCAGAATTGATGCTCCTAATTTGCAGTTTTCTTTGCTCTTGATTTTAGGTACCTGCTCCCGAAGAGAAGTAGTTGAGGGGGGTGGGAAGAGCCCAGTGTATTGTCTCTGTGTTTCCCATGCATTGTTCCCTATGAAAGCATCTCCCTGCAACCTTTACCTTCTGTTCAGACGGCCCCAGCCTGTGAGGAGAGAATGGCAGATTTGTGCTTTCTAAGCTCCAGATGGGGCTCCTTTCTTCTTCCTCTGTAAGTTAATGGTGTCTTGCTGAGACCAACTGGGCATGTAAAGATTTGGGCAAAACTCACAGCAGTGGTCTCATAACCTCAAGGCTTCACAGTCTCATCCCAATGTGACGGCCGGTCCCCAGCGGAGCTTGTCTGTGGCTCTGATGTGGTGCCAAAGGAGATGGGGATGGTTGTGTTGATTACATCTGTTTACCAATGGTTAAATAAATTAAAAGCCCATTGCAGACCACCAGCAGGCCAGGGTCTTGAAGCCCCTACTTTCTGCCCTAGGTCTTGTTTGCACACCAGTACTGCTCTGTGCATCAGTACTGCCAGGGTGACTCTGGTTTGGTCAGGATGAATCTGCATAAATAAAAAATAGATGAGATACATCAAACTTCCTCCTTCCAGCAACAACAACTGCCTCAGCCAGCTCCTCTTATCAGAGTAGGGTCACACCAGTGAAGTCAGTGGCTGCACTGATTTGCACCAGCGAGCAGCTGGATCAGCTCCCTCCTTGCCCACATCCCATGCTAAAGACAAAGATGGGAAGAAACATTCATGGGATCCCATCTAATACCTTGGTAAACCCTGGAAGAGGACATTGTCACTGTTGGCACAGCATGCCAAGGGTCTGCCCCCAGTCTCTGTGTGCTGGGCATTGTGTAAAGACACTGTAAGGGACATTTGCTGTCCTGAAGGACAGGTAGTCTTGATAAGTGGGAGGAGAAATGAGGCAGCAAGAGAAGTGGCTACAGTGATGAGAAGCTGCAGAAGAGCTGGGGAGAGGACATGGTTTCCTCTCAGGAGTCTGATCCAGTACTGTCATTCCAGCTGGCAGGACCCTGTGGGAAGGAAGCCTGGATGGTAAGGAAGACTAAGTAGCCAGCTAGGGCTTCTCTGCCTCTAATTTCTTTGATTCTCTGAGCTAAGCCGTCAGATCCCCATTTGAGGATTTTTTTATAATTCATTCCTAAGAAGCCAGATTACCAGCCATATGGACAAAGGATACTAGAGAAAGATTATTAAGATTATTAAAACAGATTATTTTTGCCATTGGGATAGAAGTTGTGATCAGCGGGAAAAGCTTGAACTTTTCCTCACTCCTTTCACATGCAGAGATGGTTTCCAGTGGTGCTTCATTTCACCTATGAGGACTCACAAGGTCTTGTGCCTTTCAGTAACCTTTCAATAACTACCCTGGGTGCCTCTAGAGACTCTCCTGGCTCTCCTGGTGCTTGAGGGTGTGCTGGTGTCCCATAAAACCTTGTTGATCAAGGCTGTGGAGTTGCATTGTGAAAAATTACATGTGTGAGGCTCATTTGCCAGACCTGATAGGGACTCGTGTTGGAGGAAACTCTTTGACAGAGAGGGAATCTATTCTCTGCCTGCTGACCCATTTGAAGAGAGGATCTCCCTTCTTTCACATCATCCATAACCGTATCTGTGATGCCATAAGCTGGGGCAGCTGACCCCACGTGACCAGAGGGACATTCCATACCATGACATTGTGCTCAGCATATAAAGCTGGGGGAAGAAGGAGGAAGGGGGTGAAATTCGGAGAAACGGTGTTTGCCTTCCCAAGTAACTGTTCTGTGTGATGTAGCCCGGCTTTGCTGGAGACTGCTGAAGACCTGGCTGTTCATGAGAAAGGGTGAATGAATGCCTTAGTTTGCTTTGCTTGCACATGTGGCTTTTGCTTTACCTGTTAAACTGTCTTTATCTCAACCCACGAGTTTTCTCACTTCTACCCTTCCTGTTCTCTCCCCCATCCCACCCAGAGGGGGAGAGAGTGAGTGGCTGTGTGGGTTTGAGTTGCCAGCTGGGGTTAAGCCATGGCAGAAGGCTCAGGCACAAGTCACTACAGAGAGACTTGCAGTGGTACCAGGCACAGACGTTATTTTTGGTATAAGTGTTCTTGTTTCAAGTTTTTTCAGGTGTGAAGTTTCCCTGTTTGACAGCCCATCAATCACATAGGGGACAACATTAATAAATCTGTCCGTGATTCTCCCTTGAGCTTGAAGAAAGAAAAACTCCTACTGTTAACAATTATTATAGAAAATTAACTCCATGGCTTTAAACAAAGTCTCATTGCAGGCTGTTTCTGCATCATAAGAAAGGGAGAAAAAACTGCCCTAAGATCTACAATGATATGACTGTAAATTTCTTTGCAAAACACAAACATTGGACAAAAATTTAATCCTGAAAGTAGAGGCAAGTTCAATGGCTTCTTGTACTCCTCTGTTGAACCCGACTCCTTGCTAACTCCATTTTCTAACTGGACACTGCAGAATGGCATAATGGGAGTCAACCACATTACATTTAAAGAGACAGCTAAGCCTGCTGCAATTTTGTTGGGTGACCCCATGAAAAAAGTTTCTCTGACCTTCCTGAACCTCTCTTAGCATGTTTTGGCCAAGCTTGGCTGTGTCTTTTAGAAAGCCTCTGCTCCTGAATTCCTGACTGTCAGTAATGAAGAAGGTAAGTGATGGAGAGTTCCTTCCAACTGCTGGTAATCCATTGCAATGGCTAATTACCTTTGACTGCCAGTGATTTGCGAGCTCTGACTGGTTTGAACCTTGCTGGTTTCAGCTGCCAGCAATGGATGTCGTTATATCTTTGCCTTCTGGATTAAAAAGGGCTTTATGCCAGGTGAAGGAACCACAGACCATGATCCTGTCTATGGTATGTGGGAACTGGGAAGAGTATACCCGTGGGTGAAGGTCCTGTCATCCCAGAGCCTGTCTTGGAGAACAGCAGGATCATACAGGAAATGTGCCTTGATTTTTTAGAGGTTTATGCCTGCTCAAGGACCACCCTGCCTTCGCTGGTCTGATCCAGGTGTGCACATCAGGGAGTCAAGATTAGACAGCAAGGAGCTGTCCTATGAATAGTGCAGTTCCCTGTGCCCAGCACCAGTTCTGAGCACCCACAGGTCAGTAGAATCCTACTGTTCTCCCATTACCTTGTGGTCACCTCTGCAAAAGCACACACCACAGGTCTCTCCTGCAACCCTTGTGCTTCCTAAGAGCTCAGTGCAACCTTCCTGTGTCCCTCCTCCTCCCAAATCTCCCCGTGCAGTGTCTTTTGCTTCCCTCTGTCTCTGTCAGAAGCTTTCTCTGAGTTGATGAATCCATGCACAGCAGTAGGTTATATTCATTTGTCTTGTTCTCCAGTTCATTTATCACAATGAGTGCTCTGTCGTGGAGAATCCTGATAGAAAGTCCGCTTATTCTCCTGGTTGGCTGAAGTGTGGCATTTGAATCAGCTGATTGCTTATTACTGTGACCTTGCTGGGAAATCTAGGCAGCACCCAGAAGGCTGGGTAGAGAGGTCTCCCTTTGTCACTCTTCTCATGTGGAAGAACAGCAATAGCATTTTCAAATCTCTCCTACTGTCTGCTCTGAAGAGTTTTGCCTTGTCTTTTAGTTTCCCCTTGCTATTTTCCAGTCACTACATGTGGGATAGAAAGGTTTCCTTTTACCACTCACCCTCAAACGTGTCATTAGCTGGGAGGATGGGAGGCCTTCAGTTGAAGGAGTGGATGCATATAATAGACACCATGGGAACTGCAGAGGGTCCTCAAACACCTTCTAGGTGTCCAGGGAAATGGATTAGGTAAGGATTTCATAGGTGAGCGTGACCAGTGAGACATTATGAAGAGGATTTAGAGGTGTGACACAACCTGCTCCCCATCTGTCCTTGTCCACAGGTCCCACAGGATTGCTCAGAGGATCCCCAGCTGTTTGCAGTGTGGCATCTGGCACCACACTGCAGGAGGCCACACCAGGCCTGACAATGAGAAGGGGTTAATTAGTGCCATCCTGACCTGATGCCGGGGTACTTCCCACCCAGGCCAACTTCCCACCCAGGGCTGTTGCCAGTGCAGGATCAGGTTGGCCATGGTTGTGTCTAGGCAGGGCTTGAACACCTCCAAGGTTGGACAACCCCCACCTCTGGTGTCCTGTCCCAGGGCTGCACCACCTGCATGGTGTTTAATCGTGTCCTGCTCTCCAACATGAACCTCCCAAGCCACAGTTTGTGGATATTGCTGCATCTTACATGGTTTGGTGCTGCTGAGAAGTGTTCTGGCTCTGTTGCCTTTCTAAATACCTCCAGTTAGCTCCAAGCAGCATTAGATCCCTGCTTAGAAACATGGGAACAAATGCCTTCCCCCCTAATTGCTGTGAGCAGGTGAACCACACTGTGAAACTGCCACAGCTGCTCACAAGTCCTTGTACAGGGACGTCCACAGAGCTGCTCCTGGGCGTGGTGTAAATGGGTGTGACTTGCCATGATTTTTTTCTAGCACAAGTGACTCCTGCTCACGGTTTGGTTTGTGTATGTGACACATTTCCCCTGTCACAGCCACACCAGGAACCACGTCAGTCCCTGCAAAGTACATGCTACTTGCAGGGCTCAGGTTTGCAAACACATGCGTGGGTTTAGCCCTAAGTATGGCAATACAGAGGATTGCATACTTTGAAAAAAGAGCTGTTTAATAACACATCTCACCATGATATAAATATGGACACTACTCTTTAGTACTTTCCCCTGCATCCATCCATTCAGCAGCAAAAGACCTGGTGGAGGAACGTGATGCAGCCTGAACTCTTCCCCATCACCAGTCAGAACAAATGGATTCCAGTAGCAAAGCACACCGTGGCTTTATCATTCTTTTGACAGGTAATTTTCTCCCCAGTGAATATATCCCAGGCTCTTGCAAAAAAAAAAAAAAAAACAAAACACTTTTCAGTGGCTGGAATGAAGTTGTTTCACTCCTGGCAGGGAGGAATGAGCCCGGCAGTGGCATTGCCTTGTTGCTCTGTGTCCCTCTGAGCCCCACGCTCCTGAAAGCCTGGTGAGATTCTTTATTATCCCCCGATTATGTCATATGTCCTCACTTGCCTGTTATGACCATCAGGCATGTTATTTATTACAGTGTTTTTCCACCAACCTGTTGTAGTCCCTTCTCCAAGGCATGTCGCACACCAGTAGGAGACAATGTTCTCTCCCAGGAGTTTGCAGCGGGGAGGCTTACTCAGCTGTAAACTCAGTTAAGTGCTGCCCCTCACTTGCCAGCAAACCCAAAATTCAGATGCAAGAAGGGCTGTGGTGTGCTGCTGAATGTAAAAAAAAAAAAAAAAGCAGATGCAGCCTCTGCTGCAGGGAGAATCAACACCACGGGTTGAAATAAGCTGGTAGGGAAATAAGCAAAGGGAAAAATCAGCCAAGGAAATAGGGGAAAGAACTGGAGACTCCAGCAGAAAATCTTGGGCTATACAGTAAAAATGAGGATGAGAGCCTTTCCAGCTCTCACGTGAATATGAATGCAAACAGGATACCATCACTGCAGTCCTCTGGGAGACTTCAAATTTCTCCAAAAGATCCTAAAATCCCAGCATCCCAGGTCAGGGTAGAGGAGTGGTCCTGCAGGGGCCATTAGGCTTCATGGTGCTGTATCAAAGCAAGGATTTGAGCACCATCCCTGGATTTGGCTGCTCAGGAGGAACCCGAACAACAAGCAAGGTTATTTGACACTGATATTTCCAAGAGGAAGAGTGTTTTGCTCTGGAAAAATGCTTAGTCTTTCTTCCCACCTCCTCACCCCCTGCTCTTTCAATTTTCAGCCAGACCAGTTCCTTGAACTGACACAACTTCTCAAGGATACATAGGGACGGGGACAGGAATACACAGAACTGTTGCATGGGAAGGGAGCAGAGCACAGCAGTCCTGATAAAAGGAGGCTTCAGCTGGGAACCCCTGAACTGGTGAATATAGAAAAGACCAATATTGTTTGTTTTACGTTGTTTGTTTAAAGTTTTTCCACTGGGATTTCAGTAAATCCCCTTTGGATTCAGGGTCTGGTATACTGGAAAATCATAATTCCCAGTGAGGCTGAACTGCTGAGGCTGTGCTGGTGGAGCCCAATCCTGCCACTTCCAGTGCAAGGCCCCAGGAAACCCGTCCCTTTGGTTGTCACCTCACTCTCCTCTCTGTATCTCTCCTCAATCAGTCCAACTGGGTCTGACAGTGTCTGAAAGCTTTCCTCCCTCCAGGCCTTTTTGGGTCAGTGCCCGAGTCTCAGACCTGCTAGTAATGAGCCTATAAAGAAATAATGAGCTGGAAAGAGAGGGAGAAAGGGAGGAGAAATTCCTCCAGACATATGGGGTTTTTTTTTATTGTTACATTTTTTTGCTCTAGCTGTGATCAAGACTTGCAAAGGTTGCTTTTCTGAGAGAGATGTTTTCCCAGCTTATAGCCTACTCCACTGGTTCTCTCACTGCCCTTTGGAAGATTTAATTTCTATTAAAATACAGGAATCTTGAGCAATTGAAGGGTCTGAATTTCACCACCTGAGCAAAGCCAGGTGAATTGAGTCATTAAATACCCGGGGTGCAGGTTGCTTCCTGAACAAGTCAAAGAACAGCAAACATATTTTTGGCAACAACCTTCAAGTCCTGGGAAGACAGAGAGAACAAATGATGCTGGGAACACCTTGTCAAGCCATTGCTCTTCAGAGCTGCAGGCAGCATGAGGTGCTGAAAGCATCCCGTGGTTGGCTGTAGGTCCCTCCTCCTTTGCAGCAGCATTGTATGGCTGCTGGTGGTCACTGTGCAGGGCAGGGGGAATATTTCTTCCAGATAGGAATATTTGTTTTGAAACATGCTTCTGAATCAGGACAAAGAGGAAAATTAAAATCAAAATCTTCCTGAAGAGAGAAAGCTATCTGATGTAGCTGCCTTGGTTCAGGTGTAATGAAAAATTCTGCTTTACTTCTTTTCACTCTAATTTGAATTAGAGTTGGGAGGCAAGTGTTTTCCTCTGTTTGCTTGAATGCTAATATTAAAAACTGTGAAGCAAGACTTAGGGGATTGAGAACACTTTGAATCAGTAAGGGTGGAGGAGCCCATGACATAAGTTAGGTTTCGTTTCTTTCTCTTCTTTTTCTTTTAACTTGAAAAAAAATCATTTCAGCTGAGCCATTCCCCCAAATAGACAAATGATGATTTAATTAGGGAGAAGAGCTCTGGGACTGACTGTGAGAGAGCCTTTCCTGGGATCACCTCCTGTCCTGTGGAATATCTGGACTGTGACTTGTTCCATTCCTGCAGCATACCAGTTCATGGCACAGTTTTTCCTTCTTCCTCACTTACTGGTGAAGATGCGGGTATTGTGAGGGCAAGAACAAACCAGCAGGGCAAAGCCTTCCAATTTTTGTATCTTGCAGATTCCTAGGGGTGCAGAGGAGAACTCAGGTTTACAGTATCTAGGAATTAGGAAGATTCCTTGTATACCCCATCTGAGCTAAGAGGATGTTGAGTGGATTTATGCAAAGAGGTTATTTAACTCTCAGGAGTGCCCCCAAAATTTCTGGACTGGGTTTGTCAGCCCTGTCATAGATTTAATGTGCAGAGCTGTTTTCTGCTAAATCCCTTACTGGGACCCCTGATCCTTTTTGCACCAGAGCCCCACAGGGCTGTTTTCCACAATGCAGAGATACAATCCTTCCTCATCTCCCTGCTTACAGACTCAGGAATCAGCTCCTTTTGGCTCCGGATTGCCAGTGTGGCCCAGAAACCTACACCTAATCCCCACTGCACTCCTTGCCCAACCCAAGTTCTTGAATGTTTTATAATCATTGAGCCAAGCAGCAAACCCATTTCAGTGCCCATTTTAGTTTTGGTTGTAGTGGGATCCGAAAACACCGGTGTCTTGCTTTTCCACATGTAAGAACTGTGCCTGACTCGTTTGCTGAGGGAGACTGCAAAGGGAGGAAGGTTGGGCTGTGTTTCCCTGACCAGCACAGGGACAGCTACCAGGGTTTGCTACCTTAGTGATGGAGGGAATGCCAAATGGGGGGAATGATGCCCAAGGGACCAGCTGAGTGAGGGCAGCTCGTCCCTCTTTGCAGCTCCCGGTTGAGCTGGGTGAGTTGTGCGTGTGGGTCAGTGGTCCAGAGGAGCCCAGGAATGGGATACACCGATCCCCTGCTCCGTGCACTCTTCTCCCAGGCCTCCCTGAGCCCCTGCTCCCCGGGACACAGCCCCAGCCTGGACAGCTCTGCTCAGTTTGAGCAGATCTATTTAAAATTCAGCTGGGAGATGGGCTCCGGCTTGTTACAGTGCCGTTGCTGGAAATGGAGTCATCACCAGAGACTATTCCTTTTTACAACTTTAGGTATATAGATTTCCTCTCGATTCAATTTATTTTTATATAGTGTCTTTAATACACTGTCTCTCCAAACGCTTTAGCAGATAGAATTGAAATAATGAGATAACGCTTTGCAGAAGTGTGTGCAGCCGCTCTCAGACAGGCAGCGGGGTAAAGCGGTGGGTGGAGATGGAGCAGGGAGTAAAAGGTGGAGGCTGCATCACTTGGAAGCAGCGGTAATATGAGCAAACATTCACGCAGGCTATTATGGTGAGCACAAGGCCTGACGGATGTGGAGGAAAGCTAGTAGTCAGGTGTGATTGAAAAGGAGGAATTAAGGAGTAATTTCAATTGAAGAAAGGTGGCTCTTAAAGGGAATGAGTTTAAGGCAGGGATGCTTTCAGACAAATGGATCAAAGGCAGCGAAAGCAATCCTTGATTCTCTCTGTTTGTCAGGAATGGAAGTCTTGTTTGCTCCTCCATCACCACAATATGAAACAGAGCTGGGGACAGCGTAGGTACAGAGGCTCAGCTCCACAGAAGTGCTTAAATTGCTGCGTTGCCCTATTGACTTCCTTGGAAATGGCCAGGTGTGCAAAGATGCAAATGCACCCAGCTGGAAATTTTGCCCCGAACCCGTTTTCGATGGATAATGTTGATATGAGAAGCGCAAAAGGTTTTAGAGAAGAACTGGTCAGAAGCAGAGACTGTTTCAGTCTCATTAACACAAGAGTGACAGGACGGACTGTTTTTAGGTTTTGGCTAAAAATAAGCACCAACCCAAAACTCTTTGGTGGAAAATGGAAACAAAATTGAAAAGGCAACTTAATTTTGTCCACCTCAACTCACTTCTACTTGGCAGGGAAGAGAATTGGAGCACTTTTTGTTTTTATTACAGTTAGGACTGGCAGGAAAAATGAAATAATGGTTTTTTCCTGTAAAAGGGACACTCCTATCACCATTCAGCCGCAGTGAGTGACAGGAGAAAAGTTGAAAGTCTTTCTTGGACTGGGATTTCTGGGCCTAACCAGCGATGACTGAACCCGAGGGTAGTTTCACTGGGACTTCTTAAGGGATAAATCTTGAGTGACAGGGAAAGCTGTGAGCAGTCAGAGGCTGCTACTCAGAAATCAGGCAAGAAGACAGAGCAAGCTCATGACACCTTGTGGTACCAAATGGGTTCAAATCAGACCTGTAAAGGAGTGGGGACAGCGTGTCCCGTGCAGCTGTAGAGATGCACGTGGGTGCACAATCTGAGGAATGAAATTATTGATGTTGTAAACCACAATGATTCCGTTGCTGAATTATTTGGGGAACCCCTACTTTCTGCTATTCTTCCGTAGCTTCCTTCCCAACACCTCCTCCATTTCACAGGACCAGGCTGTCTTTACTCAGTACTCAGTTGTTCCCACCAAAATAAGGATGGGAACATCTGCATGGAACCTGCTCATTCAGCCCTGCCTCTGCTTCGTCTGGATGAGACTGCCAATCCCCAAATCCTGAGCTGTTTAGAGGGATGGAGAGAGAGGGTAGTGAGAACTGTTGACAGTGAGAGGACAGATAACTCAGGGCACTGCTTGTTGAAGCTCTGCTGCTCCACCCTCATCATGGGAGTGAGTGATGCCAGGAATCCACCAGCTTGGCACAGCAGGGAGCAAACCATTATAGCTCAGTGTGGATTATAATTGGGACCTGTCTTGAATATTATGGCAGGAAAGTTGGAAATGTGTAGGGAAGGATTGTGGGGGGAAGGCAGGGATTGATCCTCTCCCCAGGTGTTACGGGAGTAGAGCTCAGGAGGGTTTCTGGTTTGCGGCTGCTTCTCCTTTTCCAGGTCTGCCATTAAAATCTCAGCGAACATCTCCTATTTGCTCTGCATATACCAATGTTTTAGATAATGTGGAGGTGAACATCTCCTGCATAAGAAATCCCAATCTTGATCCCCATTTCTAAGTGATCTTCAAAACTTGAAATGGTTTTTTCCTTGCAGAGTATGGGTTATGGCACTGGAAGCAGAGCTGAGCCAAGCTGGGAGTGTTGGGATCTAGAGTCCTGATTTAGAATTAAAAGAAAAGGTACAGAAATGTGAATTTTGATTATGCTTCATTTAATGAGTTTTGAAAAGATTTGGAGCTGAATTAAAAGTAACAAAAAGCCAGGGAGATGAATGACCCTTATATTAAATTCAATTGGCTTTTGTGCAATTTGTTGCATAGAGAAGCCTCGTTAATACATTTTGCAGATGGTTGGGTCATTTGTCACTGGAATCACACTATATGGAAACCAACTTTCCTCCCTCTTCAGTTATTTTGCTTTGAAATGACTTTCCCTGGATCCTGTCTCCTGGCAGGAGCTGAATCGGATTCAGAGGAGCCACGTGGTTTCATGGCAGAGAAGGATCTGGCCTGTTATTTTCTGTATATTTGTAAGTTATCATTATATAACATGGTCTACAGTTAATATCTCAAGTATATGTAAACATAGCCCTTATTGGAAAAAACCCTGCCCGAAATTATAGTTAATAATATTTACTGTTTCCTTTTGTTTTTCTTAAGAGCCAGGGCAGCTTCCCTCTCCAGAGGGAAGAAAGGCTGTAAAAAAAAAAAAAAAAAAAGAAAAAAAAAAAAAAAGAAGAAAAAGAAAGCTTATTTCGTTTGCATTTTCCTAATTTGCTTTTCTCTGGCTCAGACATGTGTTGCCTATAAGCTATTAAAACTCTTTCTCTAGGGTTATTCTCCCCCCTCCATCCCCCATCTGATATTCACAACTTCATTCTGCCTGGATCAATGACTGCAAATTTGCTTTATGACAACTTGAACAAACCCATGATGGATCAGAAAGGACCTCAAAGTAGGCTGAAGCCTACTCAAGTCAAGAGCACCAGACACGTTTGTTAAAGACCTCATTGGCCTCTGATCCTTGGGTTGCTGCAGTATTGATTTTTAGGGTCCGAGCTCAATTGTGCTGGAAGTCGAGTCATATGGAGTCGCATGCTCGTGGGGGAGACAGGAGCTTTATAATGGGAACGGATCGATGGGGAATGATTTAGCACAGAGGGACCTGGAGGCTTGGCAGGAAAGTTAAGCAGTAATCGAGTTTTGGGCTCAGAGCCGTTTCAGGCTGGCGTGCTGCCTGTCTCGCTCTGCTCACAGAGCTCTGGGGCCGCGCTGCCGGGTCTGTGCGTGGCAGGTTGGCACAGTCCTGCCGGCTCCCAGCGCGATGGGCAGCGGCTGTGCCATGTGTGTACGGGGACTCACGGCACTGATAGCATTAATTTTGAGTGGGTGGGAGTCGGCCTGCTTCCCCAACACTCCCTGGGTTTAAAATAAACCAAATTGGATCCCCAGATGCTGTGAACCGAGACCTAGCGGTGTTAGCCTGCTGCAATTCTGGGCTAAACCCATAAGAGACTTTAAGGAGGCAGAGACTGAACACGGAGAGCAAAGCACCTGAATAAGCAGCACATTTTGCACAGTCTTGTAAACATGGTAGGTTTTTGTTTTTAAACTGTGACTTTTTCGTAAATAGAAACTTCCTATATTTTCTGACCCCTCATCCAACAGTATGGAGGGGGATTTAGAGACACTTGGGCAGGGATTGGGTTTCTGCTGTGTGTCAACATGCAGCGTCCTGGGGCCCTGGTCTATATCTGGGTTGCCCCTAAATGACAGAACACAAAAATCCAAGCAATTCCACCAAAAAGAAAAGGAGACAGGTCCAACTTACATTTCTGTCTCCACTGCTGCATGCCCCAGTTTACCTCTGTGATGTATAAGTAAAGACCTGCTTTGAGATGGAGGTGGCACCTCTATAGTGCTTCCATGTATGACACCCACAGGTTGTTTTCTAAAGCCAAGTGGGCCTTATGTCCAGGGTGACCGTGAGAAAAGGCTCCCTCGAGGATGCTTTCTTTTATATCTGAGCCCTCAGGTCATCAGTGTTGTTTCATCTATGGTGGCACATCTGACCTCATTTAAGTCCTAAAGCTTTCACTGAGTTGGGAGTTGTTTGAGGGATAAAATCCAGTCACCATCCCAGCAAAATTCTTCCTCTTCTGACTCATCTTCAGGGGTGTTGCAGTGCCCTAGTTCCAGCTGGGAGCCAGGACCTGCCCACACAGGGGTTCTGGCATGGCACAAAACTCATGGGTAGAGTGGGAGATAAAGTGCACAATAAGAGCAGAAAAGAGGCTTTTCCTACTCAGCTCAAGTGCAGGTAATTTCCTTTTCACGGGAGGAAACTGGGCCTGGATCTAATTAATAAAGCTGTATTCCCCAATAGCAGTCCCTCTGCAGCCTGTGCTGCTACCTGGAGCAATGAGATGGACTTGGAGGGCAGACAGGGACTTTTCCAAAGGAAAACCATGTGCACAACTGCTTTCCTGCAGCAGAGTAGGGGGTAGCTCAGATGATGCAGGTGAAGACTGATATTTTGGACTTCCTCCCCTTTCTGCCCACCTGCCCTCTCCCCCCCATTCCTGCTATCCATGTTGTGCAGTCTGTTGTCAACATTGTAAAAGGGTCAAGAAAGGCTATGGGTTCTTGGAGACACTCAAAGCTCAGCTTGACAAGGCTCTGGACAACCTGATACAATGCTGAGTGGTCCTTGTTTGGAGCAGGAGGCTGAACCAGAGGCTGGACAAATCTATACTTATCTAAATTATTGTTATCTCTCCCTTCATCCCATCAAGCTCTACCTAAAGCTTGGTTTGATTGTTTTCAGGTCCCTCTGCTCCAACTGGAAGGACTGTTTCAAACTTGATTTCTGCTGGTGAAAAGGTTCTTCTTTTCCATTCTGGGGGATATTCGTGGTCACTTCCCAGCTACCCAAGTGTCCTTGTCATGACCTCACCTACCCCTCCTGTGTATCAGTGGATGGGTCTAGCAGAAACAGAGATAAAATGACAGCAGATGCTGGCTTAAAGCCCAAGGAACTGTAAACAATTTGTCTAGATTTGTTTAGATTCCATATTCATTTTTCAGATGGCTAATTCTAAGTGAGGCCGAGCCCTCTGTGCCCACATTCCCCACAGTTTACTGCTGCAAATAAACCTATTTCCTTTGTGCATAATTTCTGACAGTGTTTATTTGAGGGCCTCTGTCTCCACCCCTCTGGAGAGACAACTTGTTCCATCCCACTGATGCTAAGTGACTGCCGGTAATAAGATGCAGGCTGAGAGCAGGTCGAGGGATCTGGATAAGTGCAACTAGTAAATCTTTGCTTGGCAACTCACAATATTTTGGGAGAAGAAAAAAAAAAGGAGAGAGGTGTCTTAGCGCAGTGACAGCTAGGTGCAGCCTGTGCTCTGAAATCTTTGCAGAGAGGTGGGAAGAGGCAGCCAGGTTTCCTACGTACGGGCAGATTACGGAGTGTGGGGATTAGCAAGGAGTAATTACAGTGCCTCCACTGTATATTAAGTGTGTGAAACAATAAATAGGCACTCAGCACACGGCAGGCATTATGGCTGGGTGTCATAGTTGACATTTTTAATATCCATTATTCAAAAATTGATTCCATGCCTGACTATCAAGCAGCATCCAGATATAATACGGGTGTAGTGCTACACAACAGCACTGTCATCTGCTAAGAGCTTTACAAACATTAGCTAATTCTGCCTACCTCTCCATCAGAGACAGGTAAGGGCTGTTATTTCCGACTGTCTGAATCCCCAGGGAGAGCTGGGATTAGATGAAGGTGCTCTGGGGAAGCTGTAAATGATGAGGCCACAGCAGCCACGGGCATACAGGGGGTGAGCAGCACAGAGAGTGGCCATAACTTGGAATGACCCCCCAAAGTCCTCCAAACCCAAAGAAAAACACTCTCAGTGCTCAAAGATGTTGAAAAATGTGATCTTTAAAAAATGCCATGTTTTGTACTCACTTTCTATTTTTTTAAAGCATTTTTAGGAAAGGTTTTCATTTTTGCCTTTTGCAAGAACCTCTAAGAAGGGTTTTCATTTGGAAGCTCTTTTTTGCCTATCCTGGTATTTTTCACCAAGGAAAGGAAGAAGTAAGGGCAAAAAAGGTAGGGAAAGGGTAGCAGTAAGCAGATGAGGGAGGGAAGGCCCAAACAGGAAAATAAAAATTTGTCTTGATTAAGCGAAAAAAAAAAAAAAGCACTTTGTCAAAAAGATTTTTGTTTTGTTTTGTGGGTTTTTTTGTGGTTTTTTTTTTGCTATTGAAATTATCTCATTTAAGGGGGGAAAAAAAAAAAGCTCTTTTCGCTACTGAAAAATATTGATGACCTCAGAGATGAAAAGGTTTGTGGGTCCTAAGCAAAGGTAGCAGTATCATTTTAGAGAGTTTTGGTGGGTCCATATCTCCGTGACGACTGTTGACAAACCAGATATCATCTTCCTCTTCCACCTCGACTTGACTCCAGGAATTTCCATTCCCAAACCTCCATCTCTTTAGGCAAATCCTCTCTGAAGATTACCTACATTATCTGCTTCTCCCTGGAGACAGCTTCCTCTCCTTTGCTATCAATTAACAACAGCTCTCACCAACCCCTCGGTTTAATTGCACCATCTTTAAAAGCAGCCCTGACGTTGACGTGCCTTTTTCTCCTATTTTAATTTCTTCCTCTGATTTATGCTGTTGCTTCTGACTGCAAACACCAGCACTGAAATCCTGGGGGGAGAGAGGGGGGATCGATGGACTCCTGCCCTCCTCTCTTGCATCCAGGAACGTCCTCCCCACACCCATGTCAGCACCACACCTGGGGGTATGAAGTCTCTGTGGTTTGTATCTCAAAGTCAAGCAGTGCCATGAAACCAAAGATGGTGATTGTATGGAAAAGCTGTTTTCCAGGTCGTGTAGTCCTTTCTACTGGGGGATATCTTTGGAGGTTGTGTAAAAAGTATTAATTATTGTCTGTGTGACTTATCCCAATAATCGGCATTGAGGCTGTAAATGTGAAGCACAGAGCCAGTAAAGGATCAGATTGGATCTTAATCGCAACAGCAACAAAAGAAAATGCAGCACAGACTCTCCATAACCTGTTTGTGCCAAAACCAGGGTCAAACTGCCCCTTGAGCACTCTTGTTGCCTTCCTAGGTTGCCATTCTCTCCGTTTGGTGCTGCTTGTGCAGGTAGTGAGTTTTGCTCAGGCTTGGGTACCTGAGTCTTTCCAGAGTCACCGGAGAAGCATTTGTTCCCTCAGGGGATGGTTTTCCCCACTGAGTAATTGTGTTGCTGTGGATATCTCAGGCTTGGTGGCTGCTCTGTGTGGGGTGTCACGCTGCGAGGTGGGGACAGGGCTCACCATACCCACCAGTGCACCCCCAACCCTGCTCCCAGTGCCACTCAAAGAAACACAGACATGCCCTTGGGCCCAGCCTCATTTGAAGGTTAAAAATAACACAAAGGTGCTTAGAAAAGTAAAAAAAAAAAAAAAATATAGAAATTAAACCACCCCCCACACATGAAAGAAACCTGCCCCTTTAAGAAAGGATTGAACGTAATCTATTTCCAGCGTACGAGAGATCGGCTAAGGATTGCTGGGACATTTTCACTGACACAAATCTACATAATCGTTTTAAACTTCTCACCATTTCTTCCGATTATTCTCTTTCTGTCACTTTAGGAAGCTCTAAAACTGATTTTCTCTCCGTAATCTTCCAGTATTGCTTAGCACCCAAATCTCTAATATTTTAAGAAGATTATTTCATTTATAATTGATTGAGTGTATTTGCCAGTTTGCTACTTCAAAGATGTTGTGCTTTAAGGGGTTCAGGTAGAGCATTACTAAGTTTCCACCCCTTACTCCCCATCCAAAAAAAAAGAGGCATAAAATTTTTCCATCCTGCTTGACACTTGATGCGTTTATTTATTTTTTTTATATTATTGTTATTATTTACATTGTCAGCATGCTGAATAGCTAAAAAAAAGGGATCTCCAGAGATGAAAGGCAAATCGAGCTGTCTCCAGCTGCAGGCTCGGGCTGTGGTTTTCATTGCAGGGAGTAGTTTGATGAGGGGTGATTGCAGGCACTCGGATCCAGCAGCACCACATCTCCCTGTGCACCAGCCTTGCCTCCCGGGGGTCTGCTGCCCACCTTGCTGTTCTCACTGGGAAATGGGTTGGAGAACCGATAAGAGTTAAAATATGGGGGGGGGGGGTTATGTGGTTTTTTAGGCTTTCAATGGACAGGATGCTTTTCAGCCGTATCTGCTCCCCGGGGTTGTTTTCTGCATCGAGGCAGAAGGTATTACATGAGTGGTGAAGAAAGGGGCAGGGAGAGATGGGCTTGTGTAAAGGGCATTTCTGAAACACTGCTGTTGGAAGTCATCTTCTTCCAGCTCAGGACCAGGCTATGGCAACTGCTGCCTGCAGGCAAGTGGCCTCCATCGCGTGGTGGTGGATGCTGTCTTGGAGAGAAAGGGGTTGAGAGTGGGGATAAGGGTGAAATAGGTAATATTTATTGAGAGCAAAGGCATTAGGACATCTGTAAGCAGAGGTGTGAAAGGAAAGAGCTTGTTTAACACTGCCACTCCCCACTCCATAACCAAGACGCCTCAGAAATAAGGGGGAGATTTCCCCATTCTCAGTCCCACTGTGCTCTTTATTCTTTATCACCTGTGAAGGAGCAAGGAGATGCACGGCACAATACTCAAAGGGAAGCTCTGAGCCCTCTTTTAGGGCTGGCAGAGACTTAGTGATGCTCTGTCACAGTCATTTCGGGAATGGAGCAGCTATCAACTAACAAGAATGAATTTCAAGGCTGATCACCTGAAAGCCAGGGATAATGGGAGGTCTGCACAATCAAACACGTCTCCTGTTATAGTAAAACAAGCAACACTTGAAAAAGACATGGAAACAGGCTTCTTTAAATCCAATTCAGGGATTTGGAATCCCCACTAAACGCTTAATTAATTTTTGATTAGCTGAGAACCCATTAAACAGACTGATTCTTCTAGCTTTATAAGTAATGGCAGCATGCTGCTTTAATTAAATTAATACTAAGAGATGTTCATTTTCAAATCCTTATGTTGGTTATTTGAGAAAAAATCATTTCATTCCCTTCCCTAAGAGGTTTACCATATTCTTTTATCCCAATGCAGTATCTCTTCTCACTCTGTTTGTGTTGCTCTTGGTTTGCCTGGAGGCAGGATCTCTTAGGGCCCTGAAACTGTTCTGCCTAAGGGACATGGGGGCGTCCCAGTAGCTTTTAGGACCAAGAACCTCATATTCCCAATAGGGGATTTCTCTATTTCTGAGTGGAAATCAGGGTTGCTGTCCAAGCCTGGCTTCTTCTCCAATGACTGATACCTTCCTGTATGTGCTGGATTCTCTGGTGATGGGATGGATGCAGTCAGGCTTTGGGCCTTTCCTTGGCAATGGAGATGTGGTATGGACAGAGGCATCACTGGGTGTGATTAGGGAAGGAGCCTAGACTCAATCTTGGAGGAACTCTTTTCATGGAAGGATTCCAAACCTCCCATTTGCCTTCTTTTCTACCCCCAGCAAGATATGCAACTGAATTTTGCAGCCTTCTCCCATTGGCACAATGGGTAAAAAACTCCTCCCCGATCACTGCAGGGCCAACATATTAAAGTTTGCAGCTGGAGGCTCTCCCTGCTTCACTCCTGGGTCCTGTGCAAACCTCTGAGCCATCCCCCCAGCCCACATCACTCTGAGCCCGGTATAAGTCTTGCAAGTCCCTGCCTGTGCTGAGTGGGGTCCACATGCACAAGGGCATCAAGGGAATGAAGCTTGGAGCAGCCAGTGAATTCCTATATTTATTTATTCATGCAGATGCCCTGTGCCCAGCACAGAGACCTGCCAGTCACACCAACCCCAGATGACGACATTGCTTCCATGACGCTACTGAACAGCTTTACATTGATTATGATCCCATAAGTGGGAATCCTTTCTTGCCGTCTGAGGGCTGGGATTATTTTTTTCCTTTTTAAGCTTCTTCCATTTGGCAGCAGAAGAACAACTTTTGCAAAAATAGCTCACAAGAACCCACTGCTCAGATAAACCCCTTGGGAATAACACCCAGACAGGTACAGGTGTGGTTTTCCTTGCACCGTCTCCATGTTGTTTTGGCTTGATGCCCACCCCTCGCTCCATTTGCTCTGGGCATGGCTAGATTAAGCAGAGCGCTTCCTTCACTCCTTGCTGTGTTTGTACCGTCAGATGGAGGGGGAAACAGGGCTTTCAACACACCAGTGTGCCCTTGCAGAGCTTGGATGTCACCTAGATCCCAGCCGTGGGAGCAACAAACAGGTCCATGTAGGGGCGGTCCCCCAAGGATTTAATCACAGGCACAACAGCAGGGCGGCTTGGAGAGCAGCCCCAGCCCCTCATACCTTCACCCTCTTGCAAGCCTCCTTCTTGCCTCCCCTCTTCCCACTGCCCACTCCTTGTTAGGAGCTGTCGGAGGCAGCTGGCTGCTCGTGCATTAAATTAGCAGATGTTGCGGCTACACAACATTAAGCACAACAATACTGTTAATGTGCCCTCCGGAGCCCTCTGCCTCCTCCTCACCGGGCCTCGCCAGACACAGCCTCTCCGGAGGCAGATTAATTTCAACTCTCTGGATCATAATAAATTAATTTTTATTAGAAAAGGCGGCGGGGGGGAGCGGGGGGGGGGACGGGACTGATCTCCTGAGCTGCAGAGATTTAAGCCAGCTGTCGGCCGTCTCCTGGCATTTGGGTTAGGAAGTAAATACAGAAGGAAGGGATTTTTACAAAACACCCTCCTTGCTGGGAGGAGCGTGAAGGAGGCTTGGGAGCAAGGGAGAAAAACCTGTGCAGTGGAGTTAATGCTGTACCCAGTCCAGTGCTAAACAAACTGGAGGGGAGATATTTTCTTTCTTACTGGCGGGGAATGGGTTTTCATCATGCTACCCTGAAGACAGGCCTCCCTAGATGTGAGGCTGTGAGGTCTCAAAACAAGCCCTCCAAGCCTTCTTTTCCACAAGATGCTCACTGGAATAGGATTTACCAGCTTTGCATTGTCACCACTTTTGGAAATACACGGCACAGTCCTGCCAGCCCCTGGAGCATTCCCACCCCAGCCCTGGCATGTGGCCTGTGCCCAACCCAGCTCCCCAGCCACAAAACCAGGAATCAAATCAGTGGTAGCTGTCTCTCTAGTCCCACAGAGTTTCAAAGCACAGGAGATTTTGATGGTTCAGCCTCGTTCTCTCGGACGCTGAAGGCTCAGAGCTCCTTTTGGCTTAAGCAGGGGCTGTCTGTACTCAGCACTTATGAAAATCAGCCCCAGGTCTTTGCTCAGATTAACGATCAGCACGAGCACAGAGGCTATTGGAAGCCCAGATCTTCCTTTATCAGTGGGGAGTGAACTGCCAGCCGTGGATTTGGGGGACACGGGAGTCAGGCTCTGGCCGGCCATCCCCAATTTCACCACTGAGCTGAAAACTTGGAGCTGGTAGTTTCAGTACCTGTCAAAACCTGTTAAATTGGACCCTGGCAGGGTGGTGGACTGGAATGTGTTGTCTATTAGTGCTGTGTTAAATGCCAGTGCCATTTCCAGTGGTCATTTCAAAGGCCAGTAAATGTAGCCAATATCTATGCAAAGTCGGATCCCTTTCAGCCTCCTGTCTCCAGCCAGGACCACCAGTGAACACCGATGAAGAAACGTCACACCACAAACTCATAGTGGCCCTTCATCTGGATATTCTCCCAAGCCCCGAATGTGTGGCTGAGAGACTTTCCAGTGTAACTAAAATTAATTTTCTTCATTAATTTTTCCAGTTGCCTTTGATCATTCAGAATATCCAGTGGCGAGAAGCTCTGCAGACTAAACAGGCTTTGGGTGAATAATTATTTTTCCTTTTCCAGCTGGTCTGAGATGCCACTTGCAAGTGTCAGCTCCAGCCTCCCAGTTCTACAGGGAGAAAGGGTGAACAGCTATTCTCTGTTTACTTCTTTCAGCCCATTTTATCTTTATCACTTCCCTCCTCAATAATTGCTTTTCCAGAGATGAGAAAACACTGCCACTGCAACTATTCCTTATACACACACTGTTATGTGCTTTGTTGGTAGTTGGCTCAAATATTAATATACCTCCTGGATGCTCAGTTGGTCTCTGGTTGCTGATTTGATGAATAATGCTGGATTTTTGGGTTTTGCAACTGTGGAGTTGTCCTGCAGTGTGAGAGCAATCGACAACTGTCCTCCTCACCTATTTTTTTCCTCCCCAGCTTGATATCATCTAAGTTAATAATAACCCAGGGTTGATTTTTAACCTGGACCCATTTGATTATTGATGCCCAGCTCAGACTGAGGATGAGTTGTGCTAGAAAGGCAGAGCAGTGGAAGCAGGTTTCACTGCAGAAATGAAGAAAACACAGCTCTAAAGCCAGGGCTAGAGCTTGGGAGCTGGTTAGGCTGAAGCATGGATCTCCAGCTGAGGTGCTTCTGGATCAGGACACAGCAGTCCTTGGGCAAAGACCTGCCCATGCACCTGCTGCTGGTGTGCCCTGTCTGTGGTCCTCAGCCCGGGAGCATCTTGTTCATCCTTTACAAAGGCTATGCCAGCACCTGCAGCTGTCACCCTGCATACTTCTCCTGAGCTTCCCCTTGGCGGGAGATCTTGGGGGAAAGGAAACCGGAGCATATGGGTGCGGGGGCTGGAAAGGAAAGTGGTGCTTGTGATAACACAAGATCGGGTTTCACTGAGTCCTTTTTCAAGCACCAATTGAAAACCCTTCCCGCCACTTGACAAGTTTCCAAAATCCTCTTTCTTTACAGGATCTACCCAGAGCCCTTGAGTAGGGAGAAGAGGCTGTGAAATGAAAGACCTGTTTGCTCTGTGAAAGAGCTTGACAATGTGTTGAGAGAAAGTGTTACTCACTGCCTTCAGAGCATTCAGAAAGGCATCCATTTATCTCTCTCTTTTCTTTTTTTCCCCCCTTCTTCTTCTAAGGAATCTCTGGTTGTAATCCCTCTCTGAGATTTTTCACAGTCGTCTGATAATGTTAATATTTATCCTGGCTCAGAGATGAACTGACAGCACTGTGTTCTCTCTCATTTTATCTCTGTTCATCTATAAGGTGATCTGTGTGGCATTAACTTCCTCAACACCCAACTTGGTGCAGCAACAGGTAAAACTGCCCTTCATCTCTCTTACCTCTGCTGGTTGATTTTCTTTGGTGTTTGCTTTTTATTATTATTATGATCTTATTAAAAGTCTAAAGATTTTAAGTAATGCTAGAGGCATTGAAGAAAAGGACCCATGAAGTGTTGGAGTTTTCTCCTACTGATTGTCAGCGTTCAGGAGTCTGACCATAAAGGTCAGTGAAGAGCCCATCAGGGTTTGTGTTACCCTTGGAAGAGATGCCTGCAGAATAACATAATTTGTCATAGAGACAATCAGAATGTCTCTCTCTGGGGTATAGCACAAGCAAGTGGAAAAGGGAAACAGTGGAGTTTCTTTATATGGAATTAATACCTGCCAACACTGGTTGAACATCTGTATTTATCTTAAAGCCTCCTGCCCGGGAGTCAGATGAATGCAGGGAAATCTCGGTTTGCATTTGTATAAAAATGAGTTTATTGGCCTCATGTATTGCCACGTATAGCCAAGAAACAAGTAAGAAGGTATCGAAATTGGCTTAAAAAGCTGTGTAACAGCTAAAGTAGTCTCAACTTGCTATTAAGAAGACTTAAAAATGGGAACTTCTGCAGCTGGCTGTACTTCTCCAGTGACCTCTGCAGTCTACAATCCACCCTCACACTTGCATGAGGAGGATAGGGGAGTGGGGAATGTCCTTGAAGCCACCCACAAGAGGATACCCAAAGTAACTGATTTTGATTTCACCTCAGAGTTTTATTGATGCCGTGAGTAACCTCAGTTGAGACCACATGGTAGGAATTTGCTGGTGAATTTATTGGGTTAGATCTAGCAATGTGTGAAATTGCACTGAACAGGTGGAACACCAGTCTGTGTAGAACATGGTTTTACATGCAAACACACCAACTTTCTAGGTCTGAAGTTTTTTCTTCATCACTTCTACTCCATCCAGAGCTGAGCTCATTTAAATCTTCCAAACCTTCTCTTATATGGAAGACTGATTCCAGGTCTCCTCCCAACTGCTATTTCTCCCCTAAGGAAGCTCCAGATTACACTGATTTCTAATCATCTCTCATCTTCAGTGGCAAAGAAAAAAGAGTTTGAAGAATCTGGAAGAGGATTTTCTCACAGATGACACCAGGTAATTAAGACTAATGACAGTTTTATTTCAAAAGCTGAATAATACCATCAACAGCTCCTAGGATTTCTCCTTCTTTCATGCACAATCAGTTTTGATTATCTGTTGACCTGTGATTGAAAAAAAAAAAAAATTAAAGCCTCTGTGGATCACTAGGTTTCTACAAGAAAGGTAGGATGTCCAGCAGTGTCTGCAGTCATGAAACGAAGGAAATATAAAAGTACTTTGTGGTTTCAGTACTCCAAAGTCCCCCAGTTTGAAGAAGCTGCTGTATGGCAAGCATTTGAAACTGTGCTTATCACAGTGATGCAAGAGTGGAAAAAAAACCCTCACATAAACCAAGAATGTTTTGCTGTGTGAGGAGGAGTTATGGTTCACACTAAATACTCGCTTGTCACTGGATGACTAGTAATTATTACCAGTGGTGTTAACAGAAGCTCAGCTTGTTTTTACAATCCTGTCCCAGGTGTGGATTTTTACCTGATCCGCTTTTTCACACCGTGTACGTTTCTGGCCATAAGTAACACACAGGCCATGTAGGGCTGTATCACAGTCTGGGCCAAGGTAGGTGCTGGCCAAATTGACCAAGAAGATTTTGATGTGGCCATTTATTTCTCAGTAGCACAAACTGATAAAGTGACTGAACAAAATACGTGGGGACGCAACGCCCAGCGTGGTCAGAAGTTGTCTTTTTATCTCTTCTGATCCAGGAGCATTGGATCAGGCCTTTCCAAACTGAGACAGAAGAGAATCAGACCAGGAATATCAAAGAGAACAAATATTTAAGAAAGGCTGAAAATATCAATAGCACAAAGATCAGAGCTTCTTCTCTGAGATCTGTGCTGCAAGCAGCAATCTCCAGAGAAAATCCAATTCCCTACAGTCCACAGTGCACTGCAGACTCACAAACATGTCATTTCACATGCCAGCCCACCCATCTGAGGGCTCCTTCCCTCCCCATGAAACCACTGGATCATGAAGAAGGTTATCGCTCTCTACACAAATTCCATCATGCTGTATCAGGATTCACCTCAGAAATCACTGCTACCAAATTATACCAGAGCTGCACCCAGTAGGGAATACTAATCCTGCAGTGCTTCTAAAGAAAGAAAAATATGTGTTAGTGTTGCACCATAACATTCATATACTCATTAATTATAGTTAATTAATTCTTATATTGCACCCCAGACGTGGCCACTTCACTGCCCTCTGCTACAGAACTCCTCCCATCATCTGATCTGGCTCCTCCAAGTGAGTCTCCTCACTTAAACCACTGGAGCTTTTTCCAGTTCTTCCACGTAGATCTGCAAAATATATGCAGATTTATACAGTGAGGCTCACACTAAATACTCTGGGGAAAGGAGTAAAATAGACGTTAATCAAATATTAAAGGACTTACGAGACAGGGAGAAATATACATTAGGGCATAGTTTGGGGTTGGTTTTAAATGTTATGTGTACATATATATAATTATTATGTATATATGTTATCTCTGTTCTGTTTTAGACAACTGGATTGGATAGGATAAGAAGAAAAAGGGAAGAGGCAGGAGTTAAATACCTAATAACACTAATGTTAGGCAACTGTGGCTAATTTGCAAATGGATACCACATGGAAACACGCTTCCTTTAATCTGTGTTGCTTCAAAAAGGGAAAAAAAAAAAAAAGGAGGAGGAGAAGGCTGGGGTTAGTAAGCTATCTGACAGTCTGAGCAGCTCATCTCTTTGCAGGGATTGGGTGGGGAGCAGATATTCCCAAGTGCCTTGAGTATCAAATGCACTGGATAAGGCTTTTGATCAGTGGGGTAAGGTGTTGCCTTCTCTTCCCTGGGATGGTCCCCACCAAAGGCAGGTACCTCCCGAGGGAGGAAGGAGGGAGGGTTTGGTGGCAGTGAGAGGGACAGGGACAGCTCTGCATTGTGTGTTTACACCAGACCCTGGCCTTTCCCCTGGCTGTGTTCCTTGTAATTTCTGGAAATCAGAAATAAGCTGATGTGATTAGAGAAGAACAGAGCTGGCTTAGTGCTCTTCAAGCTTAAAAAGGTGTTAAAGACTTGACAAATTACAAATACAGAACTAATAGAGATCCTAAATAAGTATGGTTACCTAATTCCTTTACACTGAGAGAAAAAATGAAGGGTGGCATTACTGTGATTGATGGACAGATAGCAGCCTGGCCAGGGAGAAATAGCTAAGAGCTGGGACACATAAAAAAAAAAATAATTTACAGCCAGCCCAGACTTGATCTGGGTAAGGACTAGT
>NW_020955208.1:1852654-1872129 GCF_003031625.1 Empidonax traillii
TTTTTTTTTTTTTTTTTTTTTTTTTTTTTTTTTTTTTTTTTTTTTTTTTTACTTTTTTCAATGCAATCTCAAAGTCATCTCGCATTAATTAGCCGTCATCTTAACGACACTGTTGCATGTTAGACGAATAGATCTCTGAATTCAAATAAGACTTGACCCTAAGAGGGACCAGCTCCCTGCCTTTTTCTTCTCATCTCCTTAAATCTAAAAATTGCTAAGTGATCTCTGAGGCTCAGGCTTTCCTCGGAGATTAGTGTAAGAAAAGCCCCAACATCTGCAAAAGTGACTGCTTTTGACAACCGTACAGATATCTTAAAGAGCAGGAATTTCCCTAATAAAACCCCTTAAAATAAGTCTTCTTAAGATTTCTTAATGCCACAGTGATCAGTTTGCATGTTTCAGAAATTCAAGAATTTTTTATCTGCTTTGGAAAGTTATGAAAAAAAAATGAAGCAGGTTTATTTAAAGGGGAGAAGTATTTGAGATGCAGGAGAGACGGGGTAGAAAAGCTTAGGAACTGGTGATAAAACCATAAATTGTATAGCTCAGGGAATTTGTGGACTGACTAAAAATGACAAAGCAAAGCAGCCCAAGTTGGTCATCAGAATAATAACAAAGAGGACTTTTACCAAGGGAAAAAAAAAAAAAAAGAAAAAAAAAAAAAAAGCACGTGGACCCTCTGGCATTCCATAGGCAATTTAAATAGCTTAATTCGGCATTGTTGTGATAGCCATATGCCTGATAGCCTGTGGGCCAGATCCTCTGATGGTGTAAAGCCGAGGCTTTTCCACCTATTCAGCAAAGTATCCCCGTTAAGGACAGAGTTTAGGCATCTGCTGAAACGTCAGCGTGTGCTTAGATCCCGACAAAGACACTGGGAGTTAAGCATGGCAAGGAAGCTGCTCTGGCACATGGAGAGGTTTAAGCACACCCTGGAGCTGGGGCATGAGCCCCTCGCCCACATTTGCCTTGTGTTTCTAACCTCTTGGATGCTGGCACAAAAGGACAGGCTGCCTGCGGTCCCAAAAGAGAGAGAGATGTTGCTGGAGATATCTGTGGGTTTCTGAGCCTTAATCCTGCACTCCTTTCCCTGCCTGGAGAAAACGCATGGATCTGCAGCGTGTGGCAGAGCCAGGTGTAGTGTGCTGTTAGGGCTGTGTGTGCAGAGCAGGATGGGGTGGGATGGGGTGTCAGGCTGTTGCTTCCAGGGGTAAAATTCAGCCTGGTGTTATCCCTGCTCAGCAGATCCCCAGCAGGGTGAGTTGGGCTGAACTTGTCAGAGGAACCCCCAGGGGGTGTGCAACTGCAGCCTCTGCTTAGAGTGGTGACACCGTGGACATGAACATACTTGGGGTTGGTTCCTTGGGTTGAGTTTCAGTGAAAAAGTCCCACTGAGGGCAGGATTACTGAAAACTTTCAGGTGGTTGTTTGGTTAGGTTTTTTTACTGTTGCATTTTTTTGGTTTTGTTTTTGGGTTTTTTTGTGGTTGTTTTTTTGTTTTGTTTTGGTGGTGTTTTTTTTTTTTTTTTTTCAGTTTGTGGGTCTCCAATAAAACGAGGACAGAAATTTAGGTGTCTGAATTTCTGATTCCTTTTTGCTTGCCCGCTCATGTCCTTCATGCCCATAAAAATGAGTAGGTTTCGGCACCAGATATTCCCATCTGACATTTTGTTTTCTCTCACTTTCTTTCATTTTAATTTTATGTTCTAGAAAGATCAGAAGGAATCCAGGCAAGGCACAGGCATTCACCATGGTGATTTCTGTAGCAGCCTGCAAGAAGGATAAAATGGAATTCTATCAGGGATAAACTACACAGGGATACTCTTAGATATGTTTAATTTGCAGAGAGAGGATGCTGATGATCTATGGCTCCCAGTCTACAGGCCTGTGATTGACAGGGTGAAGGGACTATTGGGGTGCAGCACAGATTTCTGTGCAAGAAGTGGATGTAGGTCTTGGATATTTGTTGCAGATTCATCCCGTGCACCTCAGGGGCTGTGGAATGGGGTAACAGAAGGCAGCAGGAACCAACAAATGAAGCCCCACACAATTATTTTTCCTTCTCCTTTCCCTTCATGGGGGACACTTTCCAGCTCCATTTCAGAGCAGAGGGACACACCGGAATTTTTACAGAATAACCCACTGAAACCAAGAAATCTTGTGCATGCCCAGCCCTAGCAAAGGTGGAGCAGGAAACAGATCAGGGATTAGACCCACGAAGGGCCATAGGTTCACAATTACCATGTTAAGCCCTTCAGTCCAGCTGTAAAGCCTCTGAACCACCACCCAGCTCCTGCTTGACCCTGGATGCTCCTTAAATCTTTCTGGTGTGCTGGTTTTGCAATGCTAAAATTCCCAGGTGCTGAAGAGATGTGTTGTGGGGCCTCCTGGGAGCGCCCCCAGCGTGCCTTGGCTGAGCAGCTCAGTGCCCCTTCAAAGGACTCCCAAAGCCCCAAACAAAACACAACAGTGATGGTGCTGGTAGGGATCAGAGGTGGGGGTAAAAGATCTCATGGCTGGAATCTTTTATCCCCTTTATTTGTGTGTGAGTGTCTTTCCTATGTCCCAGGGAATTCATAAACTATTTTAAAAAGACCTTTAGAATAGAATAGAATAGAATAGAATAGAATAGAATAGAATTTTGGTTGAAAGGAAGCTACAGTGATCATCTAGTCCAACTGTCTGACCACCTCAGGGCTAACTAAAATTTAAAGCAAATCTTAGAGTTAAGGTTATCCTAGAGCTGAAAACGTGGGTCCCTGTGGGTAGGAGACATTGGGTCAAATCCCCTCAGGCAAGGGTGTAAATAAATACCTTCAGGGAGTGTAACAAGCCATGTGATGTTGTGTGATCAACCTCAGGATTCTGAAATATTTACTGTAAAGTTTAATATTTTTTCTTACAAAAATCAGTCTTTGGGTTTTTTCATTTGTTTGTTTGTGTGAGGTTGTTTCAGTTGGTTTTTTTTGTTTGTTTGTTTGATTTGTTTTGTTGTGTTTTTGTTTTTGGTTTTTTTTTTTAAGAAGGAAAGCAGGACATTTTGTTTATGTGAGAATCTCAGACTGCAGACTTCTGAGGGGAAAATCAGATCAGGCAAATGCACATCTCAGCCTCTCTGTATCTCAGTTTCTTTACCTGTGAAAGGGGCACAGGATTGCTTAGACTGCCTCTTCCAAAGTGCCTCTATGCTATAGGCTCTAACATGATTTAAAAGGTGTAAATTAAGACTCAGGTGTCTTATCCCTATGCAGCAGTATCAAAAATACTGTTCTGACTGAGAAAAAAATGTCCCAGCCTAAGGAAAGTTTTATTTAGGACACTGCAGATCCGGATTTGCTGCCAGCATCCTAAAACTAAGGAGAAACTGAAGCACAAAGAAAAAAAAAATCCTTTCTGGTTTTATATCTCAATCAAGAAGAACTGTCCTTTTTAATTCAAACGCTGGGGTCTAGAGTTGTTTTCCCTGCAGATGCTGTGTTGTATTGGGAATATCAGGAGCTGCCAATTGCAATAACAGTTTCTAATTCCAAATTAATTCAGTGTAAATGAACTGTCAAGAGAAGATTGATTTGTTTTGGTAATTGCCCTGATGCAGGCTGCTGGGTGACAGCGGGAAAGAGCAAAGAAGGGAGCTTTGGCAGGTCTGGCTGAGCCTAAGGGTGGATTGAGGAGATGGAGACCTAGCTGCAAATATCATCTGTCAGGACCACTGCTGAGCCCGATGGTTTTTTCCAGCCTTCAACCATGTCTTCAGGAACGAAGCCGACACTGCAAAATGCTCCTTGAGTTAAAGACAGTGGTGTGTTAAGCAATTAGGAAGGAGGGGGAAAAAAAGAGCCCCCCTCCTTTGGAAGGGCTGGTCTTGGTTCAGCCTCCACCTCTGCTCCGCTGCTGGGCCACCAGCCCTCACCTCCTCCAGAGTGGCCAAGGGACAATCTTGCTCTGCCTCGTGGTTGGGAAGGGCTGAAAATGGGGGACCTCTGGTGCCAGGCGAGGCACAGGGCTCCTGCTAGGGTGTGTCGTGCCACATGGGATGTTTCATTCTGCCTGAGACACATGGAAGAGGTTGGATTCCCTGAGTAGCTCCGTGTGGATGTGTCCAGCCCCTACCCCAAGGACTTCATCTGCTGCAGAATCTGTCGGGACACGGACCTGTCTCAGCACCACCCCAAGTCCCTGCCAGTGCATGAGCATCAGCTCTGGGTGTAACCCAAAAAAAGGTATTCTAGCAGGAAAATCAATGTTACATTTCCATCAGTGAGGGAAAAGGCTGCAAAACCCAGGACATCGGGAAGCAATGCTGTAGCTCAGCAGATTTTGGAGGGTAGACAAGTGGCATTAGCTAAGTCAGCAATGTGTAGGTATTTAGAAGAAGCAATGATCACGTGATTTTTAATCCATAATACAGATAAATATATAAACTTTGCAAAAATTGCTCCATAGATACAGCATTCAGGCTATTGCTACAGTCTCTAAAACAGCAAGGCAAGAAAACTCCCACAGCAAATGACACAGTAAACTCCCAAATGTTAATGAAGTTGCTTGCTAAAGCACTGCCAAACTAACTAGCTTTTGCTTGCTGTATTTTTGGGGTTTGTTTTTTGTGCTTAAATTCCCTGATCAATACAGGTGCTGTGTGACTGCACTGCTAATGGAGTCTGTAGATTAGTTTATCAATAGCATTTAAATACTTTTCACACTTGCAGTAGATTTTGAATTATTTATTTGTTTCTGGTCAATTGCTTATGATCTCATTAGCATTTGTCTGTAAAGTGATACTGGACATGCTGGAATACTTTAAAGATTTCATGGCTCTGCAACTTTTTATGGGAGAAGGAGGTTTCAGGGCTTAAACTCACAAAATCCTACAAGAGTCCTTTTTAAGGCAGGGAATCTGCTAGCAGGAAGAGGGGACTGAGAATCTGCTTTTTGGGGAAAGGATGGATACAAGCTTGTGGGTAGACACAGAACCTTTCATGGCTACGTCTGGGATCCCACAGAAACCCCAGAGATAAACCAGAACATGAACTGAAGCCTCTTGAACCCATTTCTCTAGTCTTCATAACAAATCCATTCATCTTCCTAAGAGTCACAAATATGGTCAACAATCTCATTTCATATGTTGTGTTATTCTGATTTGATGGAGGAGGGGTTGCATTGTCCTGACAGACATAATGCTTATCTTTTAATCTTTTGATATGTCACCTGTGGACTCCACACAAAACTCATAACAAGCTAAATACATCTCAAAAGTGGAGTGCCTTAAAAACATACGAAGGATATAATTTTTAGGTATTATTAACGTACTTTAAGAAGGAGAGAGTATATTAAACATAAAGCTAGGATAGAAACCAACAGGAAGAAACAGTATAAATGTCAATTGAAGAAGGTTGTGGAAGAAGAAGACTATTTAATCCTCAGCAGGGGCCAGTATACATCCACAAACAACAAGAAAGCTGTTAGGAAGCTGTGGAATAAAACCAGGACTTTCTACCATGGGATGGAAGAGCAGCATATTACCCAGGAAGCCTGAAGCAAGACCAGAAAAAAAAAAAAATCTCCTTCTGGGAATCACCAGAATGCTCTCAGGTGGGCAGTGGACTCTCGCTGCTCATCTCACAAGCCTGTTGAAATGAGAGAACAGCTAAGGAGGTGTCCTACTGTGAAGTGTAATGTACTGTGTTGTTTTATCATCCTCAGGCTTTGCTCTGTGGCTACTCCACTGCTCTGTGCAGGGGCAGATGTATTGCTCTTTTTCCCAGATCTCATCCCTTTCTTCTTTGTCTTGGAGACAATTGACTGCAGCCAGGCCATGTTACGAGGCAAAGGTCCAAAGATCTTCCTGACCTCTTACAGACTCATCCACAAGAGTTTTACCACTGAATTTACTGTCAATCCCCTCACTTTGAGGTCTCACCCCATACTAACCCAGATGCAATTTGGTGGCAACCAGTGACACCTCCCAGAAATGAGGGCAGGGAGTCCCGCTGAACCCCACAGGGAAGGGCTGGAGTAGCAGTCACAAGTAACCTGAATACTGTATGAGAAGTATGGTGTTGTTTTTTGCAGATACACACGTTCTGCCCCTGAAAGGCTCTGGGACCATGCAGGACACTGAGTCAGCTGGATCTTATATAGAACTCTTTTTCCTTTCTTTCCTCTTTTGTCTTCTTTTCTTTCCCTTCTCTTTCTTTTTCTTTTTCAGTTCAGCCTAAATAATGATCTAAGACAGCACTGTCTCTTTAAAGGTGGCCTTTTTAAGTGCAACCTAATCTTCTTCTATCCACTTGGACCTTGGATTTAAAAAATTTCACCAATCCGGATTTCCAAATCCTTGCAGATTCTGAGGGGGCTTGTTTATGGAAGTATCCTTTAGAAAACGGCTTAGACTTTAAGATGAGGAAACGCAGGGAGCTAATGTGAAGATTTAGGACTTTCTAGGAAGCTTGCAGTGCCTAAGCCCTGCTTGCTTGAGCAGTCTGAAGGTCCTTTTGCAGACTAAGAGGGATTAATACCCCTTTAACCAGCAGGGCTATGCACACATTCATAAATATACCATCTCTCTCTAATCGCTTCGCTCCCTAATCCACAATGATTTCTTAGGAATTATCATTTTATCTCAGCTAAATAAGCACATTCCTTGTGCTTTCCTGTAGAAAAATAAAATCTTTCTGAAGCCTTTCTTTTCAAAAGTGGTGCCACGAAAATCAAGCTTTTATTTAAGACCTTGAGTAAATAAAGGAAACTTTGTTTATTTGCTTCTCAAGCGAAGGGCAATCGGTCACATCCGCCGAGCATCTGCCTGCTGATCCACCCACTCCCAGTCCAAACGACTCCTCTGGAGTCAGGATCAGGCTTATTTGTTTGCCCAGCATCTCATGAAGTGACAACACCTCTCTGAACGCACAAGAGTCAGGTGGAAAAGGTTTTTGCAAATTTCTGCTGATACCAATGTGATGATCGTTGGAAGAGACCATTTTTGAGAACCCCACATAGTTTTTCTTCTCTTTTTTTTGATAGTTTTATGTGGTTTTAGTTTTTGCATTTCACTCGCCCGAGCTCAGCTACCTTACACAGGAATATCAGTCTGGATTTTAGGGAATGTCACCCTTTTTTTTTGCAACATATTGCTCCCTGGGTTCTCATGCAGCAATATCCTGCTGGCTGTAAGCACAGCTGGTTGCATGGGGTTGATCTTGGGGCAGGGAGGAACTACAAGTAATAAGGAATCTGACTTCTAAAGGCATTTTAAAAAAAGAAAAGAAAATAGTTCTTTTTATTGCTAAGAATATTGCACAGAAGTGAGTATTTCTCTGGTAAATCATTCCCCACTTAGGCTTTGGTTTCTAAGATCACTTTCAAATCCAGAAATGAGTTCAGGCAAATTCCAGCTGAAGTGAAACACTCAGCTCTGGGAAAGGCTTTGAGTTTAATATAAAAAAAGCCTCTGAATTTCCTCTATTTCTAATTCTTACTCATTTGAGTTAAATTCTTGCCTTCTATCACAAAAAATACACATAACCTTGAGAATCAGTACAGCTGTGCTGCATGGGGAGCTCCAGCACCGATAGGTTTTAATGTTCACAGGTCAAAAAAAATTGTAATAAAATATTTATTCTGGAGGATTTTATTTTTTTAAATTAGAATTAATAGGGACAACATGAAAGATAGTTGTAGAAAATTGGAACTATTTTGGAGCACTTCAGTTTGTTTAACATAAATATTTAAAAAATAATTTGGGATGCGAATTAAAGAATACATCTCTGGCCTCAGTAGATCTAATAATGATAAATGAAGAATTAGAGCTATCTCCCAGTATTTGCAGAGTTCAGAGGTATTTGAATCTGTGTTTTCTTTTATGTCCCTCTCTACTGAGACCATTCAATTTAATAAGAAATGAAATAGTGTGACAAATCTGCTGCAGCCTTTTATTACTTCCAGTCCCTATGGGTTTTATATTTTTTCTTGCCCCCTCCCCATGCACTCAGTGGCCAGAATAGCAACACAGAAGCCATAACATTAAAATATAGATGTCCTACACCAAAATCTTTGTCCCAGTGGGTGTGTTTACCATGAGCACCCCAGGCCTGCTGTCCATGCTCCCCTCAGGGTTCTGAGGACTGACTCTAAAAAAGGTTCTCCTGCACAGATGTGGAAGGGTCTCATTCCCTCTCTTTGTGCCAGGAGATCCTTCAGCATTTGCTGTGCCTGCAGGTGGGCTCAGGGTAGATCCACCTTTTGTCCACCCTTGCCTGCACATGGGGACCTGGATTTGTGGCTCACGTGAACTCAGGGATGGGACTGACTGAACTGAAACACTTCTGTGAGTGAGTGTGACAGCTACCAAATGAAATCTGTTCTCATAGCAAGCCTCCAGTTTCTTTCAGAGGGTGTTTTCCGAGCCATAGTTCTGCTGCCGTGGCATCTGCCACCTTCTTTTGCTGTAGCTGGCAGGTCTTCAAAGCAACCATACCAACGAAGGGCTGATATTCCTGGCTCTGGTTTTTAACCTGTGTTTGCCTACTGATCGTAGTGGGTTCCCCCATAGTATTAAAGGACTGGGAGCTCTTCTGCCGTGAGGGTGTTTCCAGTGTTGTTTCCTAAAGTCTTCTTGCAACAACAAAAATATCCCCCGTGCTCCAAAGGCTCAGTTAAACTTGAGACTGATCCGACTTAAAGGGAGATTTCTACCTGGCCAAGGCCCAGGCTTCACATCTTTCCATACAATGCTCTGCCCTAATGCTCACTGAAAGCTTGAAAGTGGCTGGGAGGATTAGCTAATGGGTAATTTAAATGGGTCATTTCATAAGAGATGTTTATGATAGGCAAGCTTGAAGCCTTGTTTAAACCCTGTAGCTTTGTCTTGTCTCTGTGTGTCTCTTTGAGTCCTTGCCGTATGTCTCTTGGCTACTTTTTCTGTTCTCATCTTCCACCCCATCAGTTGCAGAGCTCTCTTTCTTTGTATTCTCAAGCCAGTCTCAGCTAAAGCCCATTTTTGTCAATGGGAGTCGTAGACTAGGCCTTCAAACTCCATCTGACAATGAATCTGCCCCACGTGGAAACAGAGAAAAAAGATAAGGCTAGGGAAAGGAGCTTTATATGTGCCTGGACATACATACAAAGATTTATTCTTTCTTTTCTTATCTTTGTGTTTCTCTTTTAGGCTGAAAGATCTAAAGGGTAGGAAGTTTGTGATAGCAAGCCTAGAAAAGTATATATAAAGGCTACTAATGACAAGCACAGTTACTGCATACCCCTGACTTAATAATCCTCATTAGAGCTGGAAAAACAAACATATTATGCCTTAAACTGTAAGAATGCCTTCTAATGGAATTTGAGGAATTAAAACATGGAACGAAGGTTTATCAGCCTGTTGCTAGGAGAGCTGTGGCCTGTGTTTGCTTAGGGAATCATCATCAATAATCCCTTAATCTAATCGCAAAATATGGAAAGCTGCTGCACCAGACTGACCCTATTGGATGCAAGCAGTAAGCAACAGAAGAGAGTGACGGGGTTACCCAATAGCAGCTGTTGAGTCATGGCTGTATCCAGGAGAAGGCTGTGTGTGCAGACACCTTGGAAGCGTATGAGGAGGTTTTGTGTCAACGAACGGACCAAACGGCCCTCAGCAGAACAACCAACCAAGCTGTAGTGTTTCCCTGGGAACAAAAGGATCTAAATGCATGAGAAGGGCCAAACATCTGCTGGAAACAATATTGATCCTATTTCTGAAAGTGGCCAAGAGGGAGGGTACAGGGGAGAACGGGGGACACTTTTCCAGAATACTCTCTGGCCCCTGGCACTTTGCTGTTCAGACCTAGAGAGCCAGCAGTGGTCTCTTGGAATGGAAACATCTCCCTTTTTGTGCATGAAATTTGTTCAGCTGCCTTTTGAAGTAACATAAAATCTTAACATCCGAAACATCACTTATTGAAGAGTTTCATAATATATTTACAAACTCTAATTGCGTTTAGCTTGGATCACCATTTGTTAGTGTCTTTAGATTATGTTGGCATCTTGTACTGGAAGAGACAGTGAACAGACATCCTTTATTTGCTGTCTCTGAGCTTCTTACCACTTTGTAGAGATACAAGTGCAGTTTCAGATGCCTTCCCAGGGGTATACGAGCACAAGGAACACAAAGAATTTCCCTGAATCTTACATAATTTTGTTTCCATCTCTTTGAAAGGCTTAAATAAAGAAAAGGTGTAAAAATGGTGCAGTCATTTGAATTCACATCTGAAATACTGCAAACCTGGGTGCATCTTGGTGTGTGTATAACATGCAGTGGTGTTTGTGTGTGTGTGAAAGGAGAGGTAGCAGGGTGAACTGCTAAATTGCCATTCTACCCATTCAACAGTTGACAGTGTTTTTTGGGCAGCCAAAACAGAGCCAAAGAGGACCTCCAAAACTTGCTGCACCAGTCAACAAACATTTCTGATTACCCCTTTTTGCTATAAAGTCCTCTGAGGAACCATTCTGGCAGCAAAGCTGTAGACTTGAGTTTCTTTTCATATGCTGACAATCCAGAAAGGTGAGGGTCCTATTTCAAGGTGAGCACACTGGCCCTGGGTCAAAACTCTCATAAATCACTGTCTAACTCTTGTATCTCCCATCCGGTGCCGAGGATGAGCATTGTGATTTACTGCTTGATTCAGAACTCAGTCCAAAGTCAATTGAAGTCAGGAGGTTGACGGCAAGAAGTTCAGCCCCTAAGGCTATTTAAGCAGGACTTACTGAAGGAAGGACTTTCAGACATGAACCTTCTGTTGCCTTTTTTTCCACTATTTTTTATTTCTATCAATGTCCCCATATTTCCTGCTCCCATCTCACCTCCTGGATTTCTGGCCTCTACCACGGATCCAAAGTCTGCAAAGCAGTCAGTGTCCAAGTTTTTCTTGTTTCATGGGAGAGAGGACAGTCTGGCAGGAAATGCCCACAGGAACAGGTGAAGCAGACAAAGGGGCTGTTCTCCTTTTGCTAAAGCTGACTTGAGCTGATTCTGGCCTGAGAAAGATCCAAGATTTCAGTTTGTATATTGTATCCTGGACACCTGCATTTCCTACCAGGGTGAGGGAACTCATTATAGCTGTTATCTTTAATGCCTGTCCTTCTCCCCACTGAGAGGTGATAAGGCTCACCCAGTCTCAGCCTACCACACCCGTCCCTGTTGCTGGGATAATTCAAGGTCCATTCTTCCGTTTTGGGCCTGAGCCCAGACCCTCCAAGCCTCTGGGCTACGAATAAGACCTCAGCACTTCAGTGCCCTAGACACCACTAGGAGGTCATCCTGAGTGGGACAGCCATAGCAACAAAGACCTGGGAGCCCTTGACGATGTCTTTGGATAAAGCCAAACTTGTTTTCAAAGGATGGCCAGGAAAGGTATTGTCACCATGAAGGGTTTGATGTTTTTCTCAATTCCCTCAAAAACATCCTCAGCTTTCAGGGGAACCACACATTTTGGTCCTACCAAAGGGTTGTGGTAGATCAGCAGTCTTGCTTCTTCCAGGGTTTTTAGGAATCTGCTTGGATCTAATAGTCCTGGGAACTCCTGTTGCACCAAAAACCAAAAACTGTGAAGCTTGTTTAGAAGGTGAAATCACTTACTTTCCACTCACCTGGGGTCTGGGATGTTTAATAAGGTCCCAGCCTCTCTCCTGCAAGAACTGCCAAAGTCTTCCTGGTCCATCAGGCTGCCTGTATTCCAGAAACTCCCCAGCTGTCTAGGAAAAGGACCTCTTGGAGATGTCTGTTCAATGTGGTTAACATTGCCAATGGATTCAGAAGAGATTTTGGGGAGGAAAAGTGGGTAAGGAGATGAGAAGAAGACAGGTGGGTACACGCATGCACACATTGGCTGATGGTATCCATCTCTTTTTCAGGAAATTGGGGAAAGGTGTGATTACAGCAACACAAGAGCTTCCATGGGCATCCCTCAAAGCCCTCTGCACAGGCTGGTCCATGGCTGAAGGAGAGCTGGGGCAGGGATGAGCCCTGGTGGCCTCTGTTCTGGCCATATGGTTACAGCACTCCTGAATCTTGTCTAACAGTGATTTTCCTTAAATGCAATCCTTTAAGGTGTTAAATCTAGCTTTAACTTATTTGGCTGATCCAACTTAGATCAGATTATGTTTGTATTTATTGGGATTTATGGATGTATGATTGCCTCTGAGCCCATATGGACAGCTAATTTGTCAATTAGAGCAATGCTGATCATTGCAGAGGCATGGCAGAGGCTGTTAAGCACCATTATCGGTTTCAACCAGGTCTGACCTTGAGACACACATTTATTTTGTCTGACAACCTTTTATTCTCACTGCCGGATTACAGATGTGTAAATTGGGCTAAAACCTTGAATATTCATCTTAGGTACGTCAAAAAAAAAAAAAAATCACAACTTGTTGGAGATGAATATGACAGGGAGAGCTGTTGAGCTGCATGCAGAGAGTGGGACCTGCTTAGGTCTTTCTTTATATTGTACCTGTGGCACTTGGCAACGTTTGGGACCAGTATGTCAGGATAGTGCCCTGGGAGTCTAATTAAAAACAAGAGCCATTTTTCCAAGTAGAAGAAGGTCAGCTCTGATTGCTAATTAAAGGCCATTATTCCTATTTTATAGTAGCTATAGCAAGGACAATTTCCCCCTTAATCAGAGTTAAAGAGTGTAGGTTGGTGATTTCAGTACCTGGCAGAAACAGTGAATACCATTATGCCAGTGACAGGTAGAAAGGCTGGGACAGTCCTGTCATTCTGGGTAGTGAGGATGCACTGTTGGCTCATATCCAGCTTTTCATCCATGAGAACCCCCAGGTCCTTCTCGACCATGCTGCTCGCAATGACTCCTTCTCCCAGTCCGTACTCACGCCTGGGATCGCCCAGAACCAGGGACAGCACCTTGCGCTTGGAATTGTTGGGCTTCATGAGGTTCCCATGGGCCCTCTTCCCAAGTTTGTCCAGGTGCCCCTGAGTGACATCCAATCCTTCAGATGTGTCAGCCGCTCTGCTCAGCTGCTCAGGGTGCACTTAACCTCACTGTCTGTGTCATTGGTAAAGATATCAAAGAGCCCTGGTGCCAGGATACAGCCCTGAGGGACACCACTCAGCACCAGCCCCCACCTGGACACAGAGCCATTGTCCTCGGTGATGCCAGGCTGGATCTCTCAGAAGATGGGGCTGGCCTCCGAGGTGTGTTAGAAAGCTGAGTGAGAGGAAAAGGAATTCCTGGTGTGAGGTCAGCCCTGCTCTTCTCCTGTCCCACCATGCTGTTCAGATATACCATGGAGAGCTGAGTTGCACGTAAATGTGAAGGTCAGATGTCTTGGGGCCAGCTGACCCAAAGACATTTAACCCATGTAGGTTAAATGGGCACTTGGGGTTTTGTCTCTATTTAGAAATCTTGTGTCCAGGCATCTCCCATGACTGTGGGATAGGGTATCTGTTGGTGATAATACCTGATAGAAGAGGAATGAATCACCTTCTGCAGCTTCTGATATCCCCACGAATTGAGAAAGAACTTTGACTACTGGCTTAAATGAAATGCCTAAATTTTAAACAGCTACCATCAAGTGAGATGAATGCTACTGTGCGTGTGGGATGCAAATGTGGGCCTAGAGAGGGGAGCTGAGTGCTTCTTAACCAGCTTCCTTGCCTTCCTGTCAGGCTCCCACGGCCACATTAGTCAGATACTTCATAAATCATGTGTCTGAAAGAGCAATTGTTCCACACACGTCTCAGTGATTCTGCTCTCGTCACCTTGACCCTGGTGTTTTGCAGAGAACAAAAATCATACCCACACCTGTTAAAGGACAAGACTAGCACTAAGGAATAGGAATGCTTTAGCAATATGCTCACAGCCTTATTGGTTGTAAGGGACTTCATCCTGTACACGATTAAGAAGACTGAATTTGTCCATTTGCCATCAATACTGGATTATTTCTATTGCAATAATCAAGTCTGGAATCTAAATCAAGAGACATATTGTTTGTTGGTTGATTTTTTTTCTCTAAGAAAGTATAGATTTGGAGTGACCTGAGAAGTAGGAAATCATAACAGTTTTGCCAAAGTGGTTAATAAACTGAAAAAAAAAAAGGGGGGGAAGGCAGGAACATTTCACTTCAGCCATTTGCAACTGGCCATTGTTCTCAATGAAACTCTTTTGTTTCTCTCTAACAGGGAAAGGGAAATGTCACTGGTGCTGCTTTACCTTGGGAGATCCACTGGCTAGAGACCCACAGCATGAACATCTTGGGTGGAAAAATATCCCACAGTGGAAAAATTAAATTCTAAAAATAGTAAGCGTGAAAAAATATTAACTCTTCAGAGTGAATAGTTACTTGTTTATCAGATGGAATGTGTAAACCCATTACGTAAAATGTCTCTCATCGCCCATATGCTTTCTAAACTAATCAGCTTTGAATCCTGCTAAATCCCAGATTCAGATAACAAATGAAGAGCTCAGCTCACTGGAAGAAAGGCAGCCTCTTTCTGTTGGGTATTAAAAAGAGTCAAAGGTCACCTATTCCCCATGTGGATAACCCAAAAAAGAGATCATAGTGATAACACCTATGCTTTTGCGTGCTAAGTAAGTATTACATATTCATGTCAAACACAACTGAAGGGCAAAGTTTCAGATTAAAACTCACATGATGGCTTTGCACAGGATGGAAGATCATACCCTTAAAGAAGATTTTGCCTTCCCAATCATATTGTGATGGTATTTACAAGGCAGGGATGAAGATGCTGTTGGCTGACACGCCAGACCAACACAAACAAGAGGCCTTTGGCTCTGACCAGCTTTCTCCTGGGCTGCATTTGGGGTGGGCATTCTGCTGGTCATCACCAGGTGCAAGGTATTGCTCCCTTCCCATGAGATGTGGATCCATGAGGAGGACCATTGTGGTTTGGAGAGGAGATGGGGTTGCTCACAGCATTCCTGGTGTGCAGGCAGTGCCAGATGGGCCGTCCAGGACACCTTTCTTGGGGCAGCTGCAAGTTGGCAGTGGGTTAGGTAGGAGTGGGATTGCTTGGAAAGGTATTTTTGTAACTTTCACTCAGTTATATTTCTTAAATTAATTAATTAATTTCAAATACAGGTTCTACAAACAATATTTGCCCCTCCTGTAGATAGGTGTAAAGTTTGGTCAACAGGAGTGTGTTTGGGGCTATCTGACAGTGCAAGAAACCCTTCCTGGCATTATTACATAGGCTACTGATAAAGTGGGTACAGAAGATTAGACAAAATAAACTGGGCTATTCCTCCAAAAAGCAGGCAAAAGAGGCACTGAGACCTCCACACTCACTGACTTTGTTAACACTCGCAGGAAATAGTGCTATACCTGTGCAAGAGGGTCCAGCTCTTTCCAATAGAAAGATGTCAGGGATTATCTCCTTTCTAGCCCATGCTTTGTGCCCTCACAAAATTTGTCAGGTGTTGAGCACATAGGATCTGAAATTTTTCTGTAAGTGTCAAATAACTTTTTATCCCGGCTATTTCTCTCCCTAAATGACTCTTTTGGATCACCCCTCATTTACCAACTTGTTTTTTTTTTTCCTCATTTCAAACCTGAAATACTTCCCTTCCTTTTTAAATTTTTATTCTTTCTGTAAAAACTTTGCTTCTTTGCCAGCTGTCAGTTCCTTTAAAAATAGTGAGGGTACATCAACACTGTCAGCAAAGCTGGGAGTTGGATCCCAGTCCTACCTCCATGCATGCTCCTCATCCACCCTGTGCAAACAATGTGTGGGACCAGGGCCGGGTTTATTCCATCTTTCTGGGGTGGAGGAACCCAGATATAGCACAGCTGAGGTGCTCTTGCTTAGGGGATCTGGAAGAACTAAGACAAGACAGGGCTTGGCAGCCAGTACCCAAGTGCCCCAGGAGACATCCTCTGCTCAGCTCCTTAAAAAAACACTGAAACTTTAAATGATTTGGTAAACACTGGACAATAGGACAGCAAACACGAGAAAGCAACTTAGCTGGATTTTCTTTAATTCCTGGTGAGCAATCTGCTGATACAGATTTTCATGGAAAGACCTTCCAGAACCCTTGTCAGTGTAAACTTGACAGCCTTATGGAAAAGCATAGACCTGTTCTCTGTGAAAACTCTTGATCAATCAACAATTTTTGCAGTTACTGAAAATTTTGTGCTTACACTTGGATTTTTAAAGGAATTGACAGCTGGCAGAGAAGCAAAGTTTTTACAGTAAGAATAAAAATTAAAAAAGGAAGGGAAGTATTTCAGGTTTGAAATGAAAAAAAAAAAAAAAAAGGTGTTAAATAAGGGGTGATCCAAAAGAGACATTGGAAAACCATTGGTGTTCTTGTTGCTTTAACTTTGGTGCTCCATAGGCTGAGATTTTAGGAAAAGCCTCTAGACAGATCAGATCTTGAATGCCAAGGAGAACATCATCACCCACACTCATCATTCTGCTATTGCATAAAAGGATTCCTGGCCAAGGGGTACATTAGGCTCATCTGTTCAAGGTGGACATGAAAACTGAGCTGCCAGATTCAGATTACAGCTATGCCTAAACTGTACATCAGAAATACAGTTTTGATGATAGGTTTTCAAATAATTTTGTCATCGTGGAACTGATTATGAAAATTAATTAGAAAAAGGGTAGATTTTTGAATCAGCAAGGAAAATAGCCTGCAAAAGGAAATTAAAAGTTCAAGGAAAAAAAAAAAGAAGAAATCAGAAAACATTTGATGTTTTAACCAAGACTGAAGATAAGACATTTTTACTTTCATTTATTTTTTATTCTGTGGAAGCTTCACATTGGATGAAAAAGAGGGTGGGTGAAAAGATATTTTTGACGTTTCACTTTTTGGGGCTTTTCAACAATATGCTATAAATTGAAGAATAGGAGACAGAAAGAAAGCCATCCCACCAAACTCTGTAACTACTTTTAGACTTCAGAATAAAACCAAATTAAAAATACTTAGGAGCTTGTGTTAAGGCTTTTTTTTATTGGTGATGCTGTGAACCCTAGTCTGTTTGGCTATTGAATTTTTAGTTTAGGGAAGGTCTGTTTTTAACTTTCCTAAATCATCCTGTAAACAAGGTGATGAGATGAAGACAATAAATTTAAAAACAAGAAAAGATTTAGTTAAGACACCTAATTAGGATTTCTAATCAGGAGTCATCAAGACCTATAATTAGCAGGGTTGTTCAGACTCATTGCTTTCTCTTTAATGGCCATAGGACATCCAAATGGTTTTAAATTATGTACCATGGGCTCCTAATCAGTTTATTGAACATCATAAATTGTTAAAAGGAGTTAATAGCTTGTGTTTCTTGGTAGAAAGTGCTAATACTCGAGGCAGAGAACTCATCAAAAGGACCTCGTTAGAGGGGGGAGGAGGGAGATTGCGTCTCAGTGTCTCATTTTGTTTTAGTAATTAGCTTTTACTGGATTATCCGATCCAAATCTTTATTCAGTTTACTCTGTCAAATCTAGTTTGCATTTTAAATGGAAAATTGACACGTAGAACAATTTGTCTCCTGACTGGGTTAACGGGTCCAGCTGGCAGGAGGCTGCTGCAGAGAGGGGGTTATTGCCTGTGGGGGGACCAGCCGGGGGGTTTCCCCAGCAGTTGATGTCCTCCAGCCTTTGCCCTCCTCTCCTGCCCCAGCAGCTGAAAGGCATCCACGTGTGAAATTACCACGATCTGGTCCCAGCTTGCCCCTGAGAGCAGTCAGGGACCAGTGGCACGGGGAGCACACCAGTGTAGAGGCGTCATCTGGGAGCAGATCAGCTGGTTCTGAGCAGGTTTTTGTCTCTAACTGTGGGCCAGTACAGGCTGCTTTAGCAGAAGTTATAAGAAAGCTCCCAAAGGACAATTACAAAACATTCTCCCTGCAGGGAGAGAATTTCCTAAATTAAGGGAAGGTCCCTGGTCCCTGGCGTGTAGGCATTAACATCCACCTTACTGGCTGTGACAGGATGAAATGCAGATATTCCTGCTGTTTTTCTGGCTGTTGTTGTGGTTTCTGTGCACATGGTTTTGGCTGACACAAGGTTTAAGGATTCAGTGCAAAACATTAACTTTTAAACAAACATCATCATAAAGGCGCTGCTGTGAGTCCAGTCCAGTTGATTCAGCACCAAGGGATAGTTCTTCCCCACAGGGGGATGAAAAGACCCAAGCAGAAACTCCAGATGTCAAAGAAAAGCCTCCCGCTGCCACCCCAATGCACATTATATCACATAGTAGGGGTTCTAACTAATAACTGCTTGCTAAAAGCTGGAGGAACAGCTGCAGCATTACTTCAGTTTTCAGGAGCCCAGTTCCTATGACTCTGATGGGTTTTGCCTTTCTAACATTGAGTGACAATTTTAAGACATTTGATAAACCAGTGACTGACTTCCTCAGGCTAAGTGTGTATGACGTGGAGGCTGGTGCTGGAATGACCAAGGTTTGCAGTGCAAATTAATCAAGTTTACCTCCCCTGACTGCTAATGTTATTATTCACTTGTGTGGAACAGCTCTGCAGCTGGGAGAATGAGATCCTGTGACTGCGAAGGACCAAAGAACCCAGTCCTGGCCTGAGTGGGGATCCTCTTAGTGCCCTTTCGCTGAGTGGCAGCCACATGGGGAGTTGTCTCAGCCCTGGTGAGGGCTCAGTGACATAGATAAAGGCACTTGGAGAAACATCTGACAGGGCAGGGACCCACGACTTGCTTGTGTCTTATAATGTCACCTTGCCCCACTCTGCTCCCTGCTTCTGGAGAGTAGGTTGGCTGCACTCTCCAGGACACAAGTCCCTGGCTCAGACAGCTTTAAGGAAGGCCACAGAGCCCCCTGGGAATGAGACTGCAGCAAAGACTATATCTCCTGCAAGCCTCTCTGAACCCATGGAACAAGACAAAAGAGATTCATCCCCCTCTTCCCGCTCGGGAAGAAGGGTTGGGAAAGTGAGCCTTTCCATGCTAATGTCACACAATTACTTCTTAACTGCCAAAACAAATGGCAGAAATGGGGAAAGTGACACCAAATCAAAAATGTCACAGGTGATCGATTCATGTCATCTGCCGTCGCCGCAGCCAAGGCTGGCGAGAGAGGCACAGTGATAACACAACACTAATATTATATTACAGCCTTCACGGCGCCGGATGCCAAGTGATGAATATGTGTCACTTTATGTGTCGCTCACTCTCCGGGCCTGGGCGGGCGAGCATGGAAAATGGAGTGCTCAGGATTAATGATATCGAAAATGATAGAGAGGAGATTGAAAATGCCTTCCTTCCTGAACCATGCAGATTGAAATGCACCTCTGAGCTATCTCTTGCTGCCCTCCTCCTCCTCCACCCACTTTCAAAAGGTCTTTTCTGCAGCGTTTTTAAGAAGGAAGGAAAAAGGAAAAAAAATAAAGTAAAAAAAAAAAAAGAAAAGAAGAGACAAAAAGATGAGGAAAAAAAGGTAAGAGATGAGAGAAGAAAAAAAGAAAAAATGAGAAGAGAAAAGAGAAGA
>NW_020955208.1:1872492-2060135 GCF_003031625.1 Empidonax traillii
AATAAAGTAAAAAAAAAAAAAGAAAAGAAGAGACAAAAAGATGAGGAAAAAAAGGTAAGAGATGAGAGAAGAAAAAAAGAAAAAATGAGAAGAGAAAAGAGAAGAAGAGAAGAGAGAGAAGAGAAGAGAAGAGAAGAGAAGAGAAGAGAAGAGAAGAGAAGAGAAGAGAAGAGAAGAGAAGAGAAGAGAAGAGAAGAGAAGAGAAGAGAAGAGAAGAGAAGAGAAGAGAAGAGAAGAGAAGAGAAGAGAAGAGAAGAGAAGAGAAGAGAGAAATGAACAAGAACAAAAGTGAGGAGAACTTTTTATAAAGCATGTTTTACTTGGAAATTTCTTCTTCTGCTCCTTATGGTTTGATTTGTGATCAAGATTCCATTTTCAGGTCTGTCTGTTCTCTCACATACAGATACAGCGTGGAATATATCCATGATTTTAGCCCAGGACCACCACTGCTTGGTTAAAGACTTGATGTTGCCAGAAGGCTGTGGCTGCATGGAGGCCCTTGAATGATGTGCTGTGATTAGCAAGTAATCTTACTGAGCACTCTCAATGAAAACCAGAGCATTCTAATGCTCACAGCTTCTGTTCTACAGCCTTCAGAAATTTCAGGTGAAAATCAAAGTCCCACAGTGCTGGTAATTTTCCACATCTAATGAGAAGAACTGATAACTGAGAAGGTGGATCACAGCTTTAGGGATAAAGTGACCTGTCCATGCCACAGGAGGAGCTGAGCTGATACATGGCTCCTCCATTCATATTCACACACTGTTAATGCATGAATGCTGCAAGGTGACCCATTCCCAGGGGCCTGGGGACTGCAGACAATTTGGTGAGGCTGGAGAAGGTTACAGATGTAACCAGGATTAGACTCTGTCAGCCCACGGAGGGAAGGTTTCGTGTAGACACTCCCTTATCCTGGTCTCTGGCTGATGCTTGTTCTCTGAGCTGCAAGGCCACCTTACAGCACCTGGAATTGTTGAATGAGGTGTTTGCACGACTTGACCAGAACCCAGCAAGATGTGAGGCCTGGAGGGAAGTTAACCAAGGGCAATTCACCCTCCGTGTCTGATGGTGGCTGCTTGTGACCATCCTGTTTTTGAGGATTAAGTTTGCCACCTCATGGCTATAGCCATACCAGTCCTGGAGCTTTGTTTTGAATTCATCCTGGATTTTGGCAAGGACGCCTCAAAGCTTTGATATGGAAGGCAAAGGAAGGAAAGAAAGTTTTTAATATCTTTTTTTCTCTATACCTTTTCTTTCAACAATTTTTTTTTTTTTTTTTTACCTCCCAGTTACTTTTAATTGGGTCACCTCCCCAGGTGGGATGAGGGCTTATTCTTTGCTTCTAGCTACATTGGAAACCATCTACTGCCTTGCTGTGCCCTCACCTGATATTTCACATGCTGCTCTTCCCGTGGAGCTTGGAGCTTTCTGTCTTTGAGCCATGGTTAATGGGGACAGAGCCTGTTTTGTTAAGCAGTTGATGCCTCAAAATGGAACAGCCTTTTTTCTTTTTTCCTTTCTTTCTTCTTAACCCATTATGGCTCCTGAGGAAAATGTGTTTCACACAGATGAGAGAATTAAAGCAAATAACAGAAAGTGGAAATGGGATGCTGAATTTCTTAAGAGCATCATGTTAAAAAAATGCTGGGGTGGCTTCCTGCCACTGACTGCCTGACTTTGTCATTAGCCTCTGCTGAAGAATGAGCACTCAGAGCCATTGCTTTCATGCAGCAAAAGGCTGAGATCAGAGGAAGAAAAGTGGAATCAACTGAGAGTACCTAATTAATTGGGTTATAATTACATTTGGAAAGCTAAAAGGTTATAGATCTGTTTGAATTATGATCATCTCAGGCTCTTCGGGGACAGACTGTGCGGTGTGAATCACTTGTATGTGATCACCAGAGACACGAAGAATTAAGTGACTGCAAATATTTTAAATAAGAACACGTGCTCGCTAGTGGGAATGTTGGCTGCCAGGCCTGGCTGGCATGAACAAGTTTGTGTTGAGGTGGCAGTCACTGTTCTGTTATATTCTAATTTTTTGAAAGGATACCTCAGCCAAAAATTTTACCTTTGGTGTGGTTCATCTCTGGAAGAAGGATCAAACCCTGCAGACAAATGAAGGCCTGGAGATTAAAATTACATGTGTGTGCTTTCCTAAACTGTAACTCGAAGAGGCCACACACCATCATTACTGTACACGTATTTCTGTCTGTCTTTCCTGACTCTTTTATCTCTTTATTGTTTCCATGAGCTTGCAGTTCTGACTTTCCCAGCCTTGAATATACTTTTCCTGAACAAATCCTTCTCATAAAAAAAAAAAAAAAAAAAGGAACAGAAAGAAAAGAGGCATTTCAGAGATACAGAGCAATAACAAAAGCCTGTAGAATTCCAGCACAGAATAACAGGGAGGTGGAAGTATTCGATTGGAGCCATAAATCTAATGAGATTGTAATGATATGCAAATTAACAGCACCATGAGCCAAATGGTTAAAGTTTCTTTATGGAGCATATTAAGAGGCATTTTGCCTAAGTGGAATGGTTGGGTGAACAATAAATGGTGAGCCACAATCTGCAAGTATTGGTTGACAACAATAATAAGATAAATAAAACCAGATAAAGACAAGTACTATTCCTCCATTTAAAAAGGACAGATGCTGCAAATGAAACCGTACTGCCCTCCTACAGAAGGAAACTGCAGCTATGCAGCCTTCATGAAGTATCAGGGATTTTTGATTGCTCTTGTTCAAATTAGTACTCAGAGGAAACTTCTTGAAAACACAGTTTTGAGCCAACATTTATATGTACAGGGATGGACAAGAAAATGTGGAACCCCAGGCCAAATTGTTTTCTAGTGTAAATGAGGCAACCCCCATTAGCTCTAGCAGTTTAGGCTAGCTTTGGATCTGGATCCCAAACTGTACCTGCCAGCATCTGACTCTTGATAAATATTGAGTGGTCTCACTATGACATTTTAATTATAGCATTATGGATTTCAGGAGGAGGGGGAGCAAAGAAAAAAAAAAAAGAGGAAGCATTTATTTTTGGGTTTAAACTTAAAGGAAATAAAAACAAAAACACAAAGGAAGAAGATAGCAGCTCCCCAGATCCCACAGGGATTCAGAGGAGATCAGCTAAATCTCAGCTCTTACTGTTTTCAAGACCTCCATCCAACTTTATTTTAACTGCCTTGCCATGTGCAATTTTCACATGGTATGGCTTCACATCTCTCGGCTCTGCCACTGGCCATACCAGAGCATGAAGTAACAGCCTAGGCTTTGCTAACAGGAAAGTCTTTTCGCTTCCACAGCCACGAAGCAAAGCAAAGCTTTGAGAGTGGCCAAACCAGCACCAACCAGCGGCACAGAGCTGGCTCAGGGTCTGAGAGGATGCAGTGTCTGGCAGGGACACCAGCTCTGCACCTCCCTCCAGGCAAGCCTGTCTGCCTACTAGAGGGTTGCACTGCTGAGTCGGTTCTCCTGTGTGTCAGGTGGATGGATGCTCACCTCCAGACAGAAGGCTGATTGCTGATTTTGTTTGTGGCTATGCTAAGGTTAAATCCAAACTTCTTAATGACACAGGCCTTGTGAATGAACCCCTGAAAATCCTTCATATATCAAATGCTGACTAACATACAGTTTTTCCAAAATTTCTTTCCATTTGCCAATGTAAACTTTTCACCAAAGCCTCCTGGATCATCTCTTGATGCTAAATCTTAGCATTTACCTGTGATCCAAGAAAGGCAACAAGGCTGAAGTGTTTGAGGAATGCAGTTCAACAGATCCATGTCAATCCAGGAGTTAAGCAACGTGGTTTCTGCTCCTTGGTGCAATTTCTTTATAAAGCCCTTTCAGATCTATGGATGAAAAATAGGATTCACAGAAGCTAAAGCCAGAAGTGTTATAGCAGTGTAAATGTGGGTGCATGGCATTTCCCCTTCAGAGCTTACTTAAAATAACCACCTCCATCTGTGGTCAAGTTTAATATCTGGCAAAATCCATTCTGTTCACCTCTATTTCACCATCTGGACTGCCCTGTCAATTATTAGCATTGTGCTCAATGGAGCTGCCACACAGCTCATTTTTGTGCTTACTAGCTTAGTAAATAAAGGTGTCACACTAAACATCATGAGTTCTAAGGGAGTTTGAAAATAAAAGGACAAGCTAATAGGTGCAAGACTACATTAAAGCTACTGACCTCATCCCTCACAGGCTGCAAAGCTGGTTGTTCTGTGAGGGACAGAAGGGATGGAGCCTCTTCCCCTGCCCCTCCCCGTCTGAATGTTGGTGTCCCCCTTACCCTGAACTCAGTCCCCGTGTCTCTAATGGTAGCCCCAAACCCTTTGTGTGGTGGCCCAGCACAGAGCTGCATGTTGCTAGTAGGTTATTTAGGAGGTGAGGGTGGCTTTACCTGCAGGATGCTGCATTCCAGCTGCTGAGGAGGGTGCTGAGCAGAGCAGCTGAGAGCTGAACTTGCTCTGACTTTTTCTCAGCAGCACTGGCTGGCTTGTGCTCTACCAGTGCTCTTGCTCTTCCAGAGATCTCTGCACAATGGTGTGATAGTTTCACCATCAAAATGGCCAGGGGCATCTAAGAGGGGCAGTGCTGGATGGACCAAAACTGTGCTCATCCCATGGAGGCTGGAGCAAGGTTAGGAGTCAAGTAGAAAAACGGATCATGGCTCTGTGTCTTCTAAAATATTTTAAATTCGAGGGAGGGCCAGTGATGAAGATGGGGCTGATGGGTTTGGGGTTTGCTGTTGGTTTTGATATTTTTTGTCAGATGAATGAATCAGTCTCATATCAGGGATATCCAGGCTGTCCATTCAGTGCATGGCCAACATGGCCTGGTTCAGTATCTGTCACTGCTGTATTTATTTGCACAATATCTGCAGGGCTCGTTGTGCAATAGAGTCACCAAGGAATAAAAGGGTCAAAGCAGGAGCTCAGTGTGCTCAATGCTTTGCTGAAGTGGGGTTTGTTAATGAACATCTCCTATTTGGTCATCTCCAAAGAGAAGATTGAACCAGTTGCATCAGAAGACAAGCACTGGGCTGTTGCACAAACCAAATATCCTTTATGCTGCCTGAAGCACCTTGCCTGTGGTTGGTCCCTGGTGCTCAGAGACAAGATGAGATCCAGCCCCATTCTCCTTCTCCATTTTTGGGATGATGGGAATGAGGTCAGTCCCCGATTTGCAGAGAAGCAAATCCAGCATACTTTTGCCCTACCCATTTATTCCTCCTTCCAGCCTTGGCTTGAGGCTATTTAATCCTTCATATGCAGCTGTGATACAGAAAATTCAAACAAATCAGAGAAATGTCAAATGAGACTAGTTTGAAGAATGAGGGCAGCCTGTTTCTGAGCTCAGTTGAGATTGCTGAAGAAAAGAACACCTTAGCAGGCAGATAGAGTTAAAATTTGTATAATAAAGGATGCCACGTCTACCTGCAATCCTCACCTTCTCTTTCTGCCTTCTTCACCAACACTCCACAGTACACTCACCCCCATGAATGCAGCAAGGACAGCTTCGTCTCTCAAATCCCGAAGATCTCCTCCACAGTTAAATCCTCATGTCCCCTGAGCCCTTTAATGGCACCTGAGGTGGAGATCCCCCCATACAGATTTACCTCTCCGTGCTGAGCCAGCATGAAGCCAATTCAGTGCTAAGTGCGATGTTTCCCCCATATGTTCTCGCAGATAGAGCAATATTATCCTGTATTAGGGAAGTGGCTGACTATGTTGCTTGCAACATGCCAAAAGCCATAAGACTATATTGGTTTTCAGACCCCTGCTGTGTTGGCTTGGGCATTTTCTGTTCTCTTCTATCAGAGCACTCTGTTTTCGGCAGAGACGTCAGGACGCCAATGAGCCAATGAAAGAAATCTCCCTGGCATTTATCCTTTAGTATTTTTAGGCTCTTAATCTTGGGATGGGAAATCCAGTGCTGGAAAAGGGAAGTTAAAAGGATGGCTGATTTTCTTTATTCTTTTCCTAAGAATGTGTGTGTGGTGTTTTTATGGACAGTGGCGCCGACTGCAACTTAGGTCTTGTACAATCAATTAAAATGTCAGTGTGATGGGATCTCAACTTGGATATTTCTTGTACTCCCTTTCAGCAGTATATGATATGGGGGATGAATAGGAAAAAAATAAAAACTGACTAATGCTTGCTCTAGAAAGTCCTTGGTAAACAAATTTTGCTCTTGTGTAAGTTTGCTGAGCTGGTAGGTAGCAGAAAACAGAGCAAGAGCCCAAGGTGAATTTACAGACAAACCACTACCTAGGCACTAGCAGGAAAATCAGACTTCCTCAGCAAGTCATTCATCAACAGGGAATATTCTGAATAAGCCATATTTGACCCTTGTTTGTGCTGAAATAACTCCAGAGTATCATCCTGACATTGGTGGAGCCATTCTAGCTTCAAATTCATGTAACAAGCATCTCAGAGAAGTCAGGGAGCCAATTGCTTCAGGGTGAATTTAGCCAGCTGGGACTTCTTATTGCGTGAAGGTCTGGAGCATCACCTGAGCTGGATATTCCAGCTCACAAGACCCCTCACACTGCTGATGTGGGGCCATCCAGGGTACACTGCTGGGCTTACTGGTCTGCTAAAAGAGAACAAAGTAGATCTCAAGACTGGGATATGGACTCTAGCTATATCTTGAATAATCCCTCCAGACAGGAACCCCTAAAGTCTCAAAGGTGTCATGGAGATTATATTCTGGAGACAGCAATCTTCCCTCTTCCAGCATACAGGCAGAGGCCATCCAGCACAGGGTCCTGTCCAGAAGCTTGACATTCACAGCAGGAACACAGTTAGAGAGTTCCCAGCAGGTTCTCCATCTCTCTGGTTCCTACTATTCATATCCAGCTAATTAGTCCCACAGGTAATACTTTCTTTAAGCCCACCCTATTTTGCAGGTTTGGGTTTGTTCTCCACAAGTTGCAATATGCAGCTCTTCCTTCCAGAGCTGACTTTAGCAATCCAGGAGCTGCCTGAAGACCTGTGCACGCCACACATGTGCAGAAGCTGCCATCTCCTCCCTGTGGGACCCTCATAACCCACTTTTACTTCTAGGATCATCCAAGTCCCCCAGACATGTCAGCCAACAGTTCCCAGCGCTGTGTGACTTCTGCTCTGGCCTGTGATAGTTCCTATGAGAACATGGCCCAGCGAAAACAGAGGAAGGAGCCTTATCTATCAGACCTTTTCTCCCTTTGCAACCATGGTATTGTGTTTTTTTTTTCCTTTTGAATTTCATTTTGCATTTCCATTGACCTATACTTAAATAACTGTGGCTGAATCAAAACCCATTGTGAAACACATTTTTCTCCAGTGGGGGGATCGGCTCTCAGAAACTCTGTAACTTTTGAACAGCTACCCACCTGTCCCCTTCTTCCACGTTTTCCCAACACACTGGACTTTGTAATTTCCACAGTGTGGAAGCATTTTTCCCATTCTTACTGTTCTTGCTGGCTTAAAAAAATATTTAACATGTTCTACCAGCAACCCTGAGTCACACAGATGTCCTCTGTTCTATCAGTTTCTCCCAGATTTCACCCTTTTTTGTCATTCACAAGCAAAAATGTACACACCAAATCCCATCCTTCAGCATACCAGCTCCTGAACACTGCAGCTCACCTTAGGTGAGATGCTGGGACAGAAAGTGAAATTACTTGTCTTCTTTATGCCTTCAAGGGAGGGGATAGGATTGTGAGGGACCATCCCAAGGGGTGAAACACAGAGGAAGGTGTTAAAAGGGAAAAAAAAAAAAAAAAAGAAAGGGAAAAATGTAAAGAAGAAGAAAATAAGTCTTCTTGGTGGAACACAAATGGAATTCTAGCTAGGTATCATTTGCTGAGGAAATTGCATTTCTATTTGGGAATAAATGAGTGTAAAACTTGTTTGAGGCCCAGGTAATAATAGAAGAGGGGAGGAGGAAATTGAAATTTATGACTTTGCAAATGACTCCTGTAGAAAAGAGAGACACACATCAGAGATGTCTCTTTATCCTCCCCCACCCCCCGCCACTTCTCTCCCTCCTTGTTTTCTCTTCTTCCCGCAGATGAGGAGGACAGGTCTGCAATAAAACAGGTCTAAGCTCTGCAGGCCCGGAGATGCTGCGGGGAGGCGGGGGGAGAGGCGGAGGAGGGAGCGGGGGAGAGGGGACATTAGCACTTGCTGTAACATTGTCAGTGCCGATGTAAATGGACGTGCTACATAGTCAACAAGACACACTTGGCTGCCTGCAAGTGGGAAGTACTTAAATCTTGGCACTGATAAATGAAATATTTTTAAGGGAGCTAATCAGTGAAAATGGGGTTTCATCAGGCACTGACATGTCTCGCTTGCTTCAGCGAGTCCAAGAGAGAAAAATGATTGTGTGGCGCGGGCCGGAGCCAGCCGGAGATGGGGAGCGAGGGGAAGGGGGGTGAGAGGCGGCAGCTGAGGATGCTCGCGGGGCACAAGCCGTGGGGACCGGGGCCGGTGGCAACCCCTCCTCCGTGCACCCCCAGCCCCTGCCGGCCCCCCCCGGGGTGCCCACCCCGCGCTCCACGCCGGCTCCGCTTCGCCCGGGCGTGATGGATGGCCTGGCACAGAACGGGCTCCCTGCAAATCCCCAATCTGCAGCCTGCTGGGCTCAGTTGGATCAGCAGCAGGCTAGCTGGTATTTCTGGATAAACACTAATAAATCTTCCTTCTCTCCATGGCAAGCGGTGCTTCCTCTGCCTCCCCAGCCCCCCATCTTTCCTCCTCTCGCGCTGGTGCGAGGGGAGAAGGAGGAGAGGTGAATTCAGGGTGCAGCGATGGAAGCCAAGCCCTGAGATGGGCAGAGATCTGGCTGGGGAAAACCTCTGGACGATGGGCTTGCAAAGCCTCCCACAAGCCCTGCCACCTCCAGTTTTGCTGCTGGCTGGTGGGGAAGTGGGGCCTTGGTTTCACCGATGGATGTCACGATGGTCTTCCATTTCCCAAAGTCTGGGTGAGCTGTGGGTGCAAAGAGGCTCCCAGGAATCTGGGTTTGGCCCTTAGTCTCTGGGGAGGGAAGGGGAACACGATACAGGGCTTGTGTTCAGCATTTTCAACTCAGAGCTTCACAGTGGCTCTTGTCTTTGGTTCCATGAGTGTGCTGGGTCTAGATGAAAGCCACATGGACCAGTGCCTTGGGCAACAGAGAAATGGTCTGGGAAAAGTGGCTCTGACCTGGCTCTGACTCCTGAGTACACAACTCCATGGAGGTTCCCATGGGACTCAGCAGGTGGATGACCACAGACATCCCATCAGGACAAGGCAGACTTTTCACCTACATCAGCCAAAATCCAGCTGCTGAAGCTGTCCCTGTTACCAAACTACCTTTAAGTGACCTCAAAATCCCCTGTAAACCGAGATACAATCAGCTAAAGTAGCAACTCCTACCATGTCCTCACTCTGTACCAGTGAGGGACACCCCAGGATTTGTTCTCATCTGAAAGGAAAGATGTGAAAATTATCATCACTGAATGAAACTGTTTCAGCAGACTAGCAGAGAGAAGATGGAGATAAAAGAAGATGGAGAAAAAAAAAATGAAAAAAGAAAGAAATCCTGGTGCTTACATCCTTTAGTCATAAAGATTCAAAGAAGGATTCCCTCAGTAATCAGGAAATGAAAATGTCCTTCAATTACAGAGCATTTTAAGACATGATTATTTCATGTGCATGCTATTAAGAAAATGACAGTGGAAAATTCATCATGAAATAAATTAATACTTAAACATTTTTGAAAGGTTCCCTGGTGTATTCTTACCCTCCTCCCTTTCTGACACAATAATGTGTTGTTTCTAAAGAAAATTTTATTGGACTAGAGATGATAAAATACACAATAAAAAATACATTTGGAAAGCAAATTCATAACTACTTTTTTTAAAAGGAGGCAGCTTAGCTGAAAATACACAAAAATCAGAAGGACAATTTATTATTTTCTGCTAGTGGAAAAGAGACTTTTTTTTTCGTTTCCCCAAGTCAACCATGCTGATGTTTTGAATAATGGCCTCCCAAATTTGCACAAACCCAACAATTTTGCCTATACTTGTTTTTTGTTTTATTTTTTTTTTTAATTCTACATCTCTCCACCCTGCCAATGCAGCAAGTGTTAGACATCAAATTACAGTATGAATTTATAACGACTGTGGCGAAAGCTGATGCTCACTGGAAAATGCAGACAGCTGTAAGAAGTGTAGGATTTGATCTGATTACAAGTGAATTGGTGCTGGGGAGAGATACAACAGTGTGGCATCGGATAACTGAGCTCTCCAAATATGTCTGTTCCAGAGTCTGCTGGAAAGTCAATACAATTTTTTTTGGTGTGGGTTTCAATGGAGTTTGGCTCAGAGGGTGCCTTGTGGGAGCCACGTGGTATTGCACGTATTTACCTCTTGGCTGAGCCTTGCTGGGATGGTTGGAGATTGCCCTACCCAAATGCCCACCCCAGCCAGCAGCAGAATGACACCTCCACCCACACACCAGACCACCAACCAGCTCAACCAGAGCTTGGTGTCTGGTCCAAGCCAGCAAAATAAGCTTGAATTGAGGTTCAGGAGCTTCAAGTTGAGGTGGGAACCTCGTGGAGGCTCTGTAGATAAGCCACGAAGTTGCAATCTGAAACCAGAGAACGGGGTTTATGTTTATGTACAGTTGCCCAGATCTGCTCCTTCTTAGAGCAAGCAGGTGAGGGGATCACCTTGTTTTGAACAGACAAGTATGTCTGTTGGACTTGATGGGAGTTGGACTTGATGATCCTTAGGGGTCCCTTCCAACCTGAGGTATTCAATGATTCTATGATTATAAGCCTGCTCTGCCACTGTGGTTTTGTATTTGACCCGCATTATATGCTTGTGGAGTATCTATTTTTCTGTTCTATGGCTCATTTTTTTGAGGAAGGACCATAATTCATGAGGGGAGCCTGCCTAGATAACTCACAAGTGGGATATACATGGCTGTCTCTTACTGAACTACATTTTGCTGCTAACATGTATTATATTTGTACCATGCCAGAGGGGGTGTCTGCAGGTCTAAAAATGTTGGTTATAACAGCTACTCATGCTATTAGTATAGTTGTAGATATTGTATGATTTATTGATGTGTTTTTATTTCCCACTGGTATGGTATAAATATATTTATTTCACAAAAGTGGCCAATAAATTTCCCTTATGAATCCTGTTATCTGCACCATTAACCATTGATCATTTTTATGAGGTCACAATTTAAGGTGTACATGAATTTACACCTTAATTTGTGACCCTTTCCAAAATAATACATAGCCACTTCTGAACTATTCACCTCACAAGAAGCACTGCTCATTTTGCTGCTTCCTACTGCACTCAGTATTTGTTTCTCATCAGATGGTGTCCAAGCATCATGTGCTGTTCAACTGTTTCATCCTCTCAACACAGACAGAAAAGTGGATAAAACACTAATGAGATGAAACTTTCCTGTACTCAGCTCATTCTTTATGGCACTCTGGAATTCAGCAAAACAGAATAAGATGACAAAAAACCAACAACTAACCCAAAGACACACTTTAGTCTTCCTGCTTTAAAGACAGAGATTTCCTAACAACATCCAAAGAACAATAGGAATGCCAGAAATGCAGGTGTTCCCAAGTAACCCTCCCAATTTTCTCACTTTTCATTGTCTTATAAACAATCTTTAGGATGCTGGGCAGCATGGAACAATTGTAAGTCCATCCCTTCTACTAGAAGTTGCCTGGAGAGAGTATTTTGCTTGGCCAGGCTGTAGGCACTGTACTAACAAGCAATGCCAAATAATCTCCAGAGTTCGAGCACGTTCCTGGGGTTGTACACTGGTGATCACACTTTGTGTGACAGGCAGCTGTGCAAAGCACATGTTTATAGATATGCCAGGCACAGTGTCCTCAATCAGTGGCAGTGCAGCCCTTAGTGACCTGGGTTGAAGAGAGGAGACAGCTTCAGATCCTGCCTCCACTATCTGTTGCCCCCTTTTCATCCATCCTGTTTGTCCATGACCCACTTGGTGCCCAACTTGCCCACGGACATTTCATCAAACAATGCAGCAAAGAGTGTGATATTCTCCAGCCACCGATGGACAGGGCACGCAAGATGCTGCCCCATGTCATGTGTCACTGTCAGAGAGGAAATACAGGAAAGCTTTCACATCCCATAGGTCCTGAATGTGATGCCAAGTGATCAGGAGTCCCACAACCCTTTGATATCATGGGTGGGGGAGAACCTGAAAACCTTTGAGGGCAAATGTGTTCTGTAGCAGAGAGATTAGTCCTAGGTTTTAAACAACAGGTACGGCATGAGCCAGAGGCCTCCTTCCCCACGCCCCCTCCATAGCTCTCTTCTCACCCAGAGTTTGGCTGCACAGACTTTTTATTTGCACACAGTTGTCCTTAAAAATAATAAGTGACTATTTGCCTGTTCAAAGCCAGAAACAAGTTGACCAATTGCTGCTGTGTTTTACTTCAGGGTATCCATCTAAAGGCAGAGAGAGAATCAGTCTATAATGGTTTGCCTGGCTTGAAAACTCCATTTTGGGCCACAGAGAGTCATATTTCAGAGAGTATTGATCACAGTGCAGTTTGTGTTTCCTCACGTCCATGATCCTGTTTGCAGCCCTGTAAAATAATAACAGTACTCATGTCAGTAAGGTAATTACCATTGATCTAACACACTGTGACAAATTTTTCAGTCATGCCACTTGATTCATACTTAAAGTTATGGCACTGCTGACTGCTCCTTAAATAATTGAAGGATGCCTTCTGTAAATCAGCACACTCTTGCCAAAAAGTGGCAGTTTCTTCTTTGTTCCAGGCCTTGTTTCTTAGCTTCATCAGGGATTTTGAAATTAAACAGACAGCTTTCCACAGCCCACATAGTTCACACTTGGAGCAAATATCATCTGAGCTGGCAAATCACTTATGACACCTTTCTTTGAGAAAAGTGGGGGGGAAAAAAAAGAAGAAAAAGGTTAAACTACAGGGAAGATCAGGGTATCTGGGGTGGGGGGGAGTGGTGAGCTTGCTAGCAGGTGGTAACAACAAGAGAGACAAAGCCAAATTTGGTTGATTCAAAGCACACATGGAAGCACTCATCATCCTCTTGTGGGTGGGATTACCAAAGGCTGAAGAAGAGCAGGGAGAAGGGTCCCATCAGCAGTGAAGACAGTCCCTGTCTCCTGCTCCCAAATCCACTGACTACCCATGCAGGAGAACTTTGCAGCCTTTCTCCAGAGGAAATTGTTTAGGGGTCTGCACCTCCTCCAACCAGCCTCCAACATGCTGAAGGGGGCACCACAGCTTCTTGGCCTGAGCTCTCCAGGCTGGTGTGCCCAGAAAACATTCGAGTCTTTGACCTGCTTGTACTGTGGACATTAAATACTACTCCTGGCTCTTAAGCTGCCTTTGGGACATGGTAGCACTACGAGGCAAGTAATCAAAGAGAGTATGGGTTCTGGGTGGTGGGACCCACTGGCAGGGTAACCATAAACCAGCTTTACTCCTAGGGAAGTGTGGACACTTGGATCAGCTCACCACGGTTTTCATCAAACCATCCTCCTCAGTTGTCAAGGAAGCCTTGGAATTAGTTTTAACTGGACATCAAACACCATGGAGGAGGCATTTCTCACTGACAGTGATGCATAGATGTTCCCTTTGGCTCTGAAGTACCTTTTGGAAGAGCTTCTCTCACTTTCAAAAAAATATGAAGACGACTGAGGGAGATCGTCTGGTTGCTTTCCAAAAGTATTCCTTAGCAGGGCAATCCCTAATGGACAAGTTTGCCTGTGGAGCAGTCAATAAAACCTCCACGTCCCAGCAGGCTGGCCCTAGCTCCTGGACTTCTCAGCTCCTTTCTTCTCCGCTGTCCTATTTAGAGACCCTCCTTTGCAGTGTACAGAGGACTTTGCAGTTGACACAGGGGGGTTGCAGCTCAGGTTCAAAAACAAACAAGGAAAGACTGAACTGTATCTCTGTCATTGCCATGGCTCAACTGCTGCTCCTTTTGCTTCCACTAATTAGGAAGAAATACTTGACTGTGAGGGTGTGAGGGTGCTGAGGCCCTGGTGCAGGTTTCCTGGAGAAGCTGTGGATGCCCCATTCCTGGAAGTGTTCAAGGCCAGGCTGGATGGGGCTCTGAGCAACCTGGTCTAGTAGAAGGTGTCCCTGCCCATGGCAAGAAGGTAGGAATGAGATGACATTTAAGGTCTCTTCCACCCCAAACCATTCTATGACTCCACGAGTCTTGGCGGATTTTGTGAGTCCTTTCACAAGACTCCTGAGTTCAGGGAGTGTGCAGATCAGCAGCAGCAATCATGGCATTATAGCCTTTGGAGAACAAATTGAATGAGCAGTCCTTCAAGAGAGCCTCAAACCTGCCCCTTTGGCATTGCTGGGACACACAAAGCATTGGTTCTGGCTTTGATCCACTCTGCTACCTGTAAAGTGTCCTCTTTTGTGGGCATTCTTGTACCTGCTTGAGATGAGGCCAGAACAAACAGAAAGCACCTTAAAGGAGCTTACTAAATAAGTCTGGGATTGAGCAAACAGCATATTCGAGGGGTCAAATTTAATTCCTTCCTTCCTTTTGTATTCAGATTAGAGGCCAAGGTAGATTTGTGGAAGCCAGGAGACTCCTCAGCTAATGCTGCTTTTGCACTTAACCTGCAATTTACCTGTCAGTAACAAATACATAAAAGGCCAGCTAAGCTCTTCAAACTTCCAAACAATTTACCGCACCATCAGATGGGCTCTTTAGCATCCAAGAGCACAACAGTCTGTTCACATCTAAGAAAAACATCTGCTGCCTAAAAAAGTCCCCCTCAAAAATGCATCTGGTGAGATAAATGTGCATATTTAAAGGAACGGAGTGTTTTAAGTCAATCAAACCCCTCAAAAAATAATAATAAAAAACCTTCCAAAGAGACTACTTGCCAATGATGTATTGGCTTGGTTAAGAAGGGCTGTGTTTCCTGAGCGTCCTAAATTCCTCAACTCAAGTGCTGAGTGGAGGTTTATTAAGTGACCTGTCTGGATGTATATCAGCCTTGTCCCTAGTGGGGGTCCTATGTTAAATTCCATCATTAAAACCTATTACCAAGCTATCAAAACCCGCTGTAATTCCATCTAATGACCTCATTTCCCTAAGCATAACTCCACACAAGGTTTGCCGATGTGGTGTTACCTCTTGGTGGGCCGTGGCCCCTCAGCAGAGCAGGGGGTGGGGAGGGAGAGAGGGAGAAATCAATGTCTGCGGAGATGACAAGGCACACGGCCAGTGACTGGGGACCAAGAAACTATCCAATATCCCATTTCCTATCCAGTCTATTAGCAGTTGAAGTCAGCCAGGGCTCTGGGTTTGATTGAAGGCTTAGCTGAGACCAGATAGAGGAGGAGAAGCCCAGGCAACATGGCCACCAGGCGAGGCTCCTTTCCAGCCAGCTGGAAATCACTCCTAGAAGTCAGGGTGCATAAAAATGGATTATTGCATTAAAAGTTCAAAATGTTCTTTTTATTTCATTTTAATTTTTTTTTCTCGGGGTGGACACGAGGAAAAAAAAAAGGGGGAAAAAAAAAAAAAAGCCTTTCCTTTCTTCCCCCCGCCTCAATCCCCCTTCCACACACACCTCTACTTGCCATGAAATCATTTCGTAAATACAAAAAAGGCCCCTCAGGCTATTGGTGCCCAGACACTCATTTTTAGAGTGGATAATTGACTCCTTTCAGTTGATAATTCATAGCTTGCATATGCCAGCTAATACATCAGTGCCCAGAGACTCAGCGAGAGCCCCAAGCACAAATGGGAGAGGGGGAAAGGAAAAGAGGAGGAAAAAAAAAAAAAGAAAAAGAAATATTTCGGATGATAGATGAGTGCATTACGGCTTTATGAATGAATTATGTCCTGCAAATACCTTGAGCAGGAGAGACTGTCGGCCTGTATCTATACTAATCTGGGAGGAATTATGACGATTTTCACATTAAAAAGGGAAAAGGGAAAGAATTAATTGAGCAATTGGGCCATTAAAAATGTATGTCAGCATGTTCTGTATGTCCATTTTCCAATTTATCATACGCTAGGAAGCTTCCTCCCAGGGTGACTGCCATTTTTCTTCTCTTTCTTATGTTTGATCTTTTTTTTTATTTATTGTGGGTTCCTGTCAAACAAAACCAGATCAGGATCATTTTGACAAGACAAAGTCTGGGTATTTTTTTGCAGGGAGGAGTTGTCTTTGTGCTACCTGTCCAAAAAATACGGGTGAGGGGACCCTGATGAACTTCTTCTTTGCACCCCACAGCTCCTACAGTCAGTGTTTCTGACTTAACAAAATGAGATTAAATCACCCTGTTTGTAGATTTTTATTCCTTTTCCATCTGAGAAAGTTTGAGATGAAGTTTGGCCGTAGGTGGGCAGATGAAGTAGAGGTTTTATTTAAAAAGCTGTAATTTGCTGATGCTGGCTCACCTAAAAGCAGTAAGTGCCAGCACATGCAAACACCTGCTCTGCTCACATGTGTGATATGCCACACACCACTGCTCAAAAAATTCACTGACACAGAATGATGCATCGCCCAGCTCCTGCATTTATCTGTGGATCATATCCATTGTTGGCCAAAAATGAATTCTGGGTGGTTATAGTGTTTGTATTCCACATAAGTACCCTGTAGAAAGTGTTAATTATTTTCAGGTCTGAGAAATAATTTAGTAGATTAAAAGAATTTGCCAGTGGGAAAGTATTTTTAGAATAAAAGCAATATTGGGAACTGTTTTCAACTCTATAATTAGTAGGGTTGTTTGAATAGCTGAAATAAGAACAAAATTTTTTTTTCTCCTTTCCAATACATAAATATTCCACTATATTGGCTCAAAATTTTAGCACCCTTAAAAAACAGATCTTAGAATCTAGGAAAAAATACCAGTAATTCAGTGTTAAAAAAAAAAAAAAAATTAAAAAAAATCCTGTTTAAGACCTGCCAGCAAATTTCAAGCAGCCTGACCAACACATATTGTTTAACCCGTGTCTTCAATTTTCTAATCCAGGAATTATGCTTCACCTGAACTTCCTCTAATACAATTAGCGTGGTGTGTTTGCTGAAACATAATGCCTTCACAGAATAATGTTTTATGCTGCAAAGCATATCTAATCTCTTCATGCAAGCCACTCTACGGCAAATCATTTTGTAATGTGCAGAAAATTTTTGATGTTGTTTATGTTCTCGTGTTTATGAGGTCTTTAATTGATTGTAAGCTGCTCTTTAAGTACTTAAAGGCTGGTGTTTGTTTTTTTTTTTTAAATCCTATTAATTTTTCTTCTCTTTGGGTGGGGTTTTTTTTCGGACTTGTTAAATATTTGTTCACGCGACTGCTGAAACATGAGAGTGCTGGAGGAGAATTTCGGCAAATTATTGTGTTTGTATTCAGGAACTTTATGAAGAATATGTAGGTTTATTGTCTTACTTGAGGTGCAGTGGGCCCCTAAATTCCCCTGGATCACCGTGTAGATGGGACTGGGAATTCTGCCGTGGGTTTGATTTAGTTATTCTCTGCTCTTGTACACAATGAAGAGGCAAGCGCATCTCAGTGTAAATGTCACCCTCCTGGATATCAGAGCTTTTTTAGCAGCTGCTCTGCTGTACAGAAGCTTTTGGGAGGTCTTAAACAACCCCTGTGAGAAGACAGATGTGTATAAAAGGGATGTGAAACAGATTTCTGCCTCTGCAAATCTTTCTGAGGTGTCTGAAAGGCACCTGCGTTCCCCGAGACTCTACAGTTTTATATAGGAGGAAAAAGCAGGGACACCGACTGAGCAGCACCCAGCAGTCCTGCGCTCAGGGCACCGTGGCAGAACCACCACCAGCTCTTGGTGCCACCTGGCAAAGTCCCCAGTGCTCTCAGGCAGCCCCCAGCTACAGTTATTCCACTCCTCCCACTCAGGTGGGAGCCCTCTTCTCCATCAGGGGACCACGTATCCCTGTGGGCAGTTTTGTCTTCAGCAAAATGTTTTTTTTCCTCCAAAAAACAACCACAGCATTTTGTCCCTCAATCAAGGCCCAGAAAGAAACTAGGAGGGCAGATCAAAAGCCACACGTGTCCCCCCTGACCTCGCCTAGGGGACAAGGCTCAGACACCATCGTGGCTGAATGTGAGATTTGGAATCCTACACGTGGATGCAACCTGGAGGGGACCACCTGAACAACGGCTGGGAGAGGCAGGACACTTCTCGTCTCTCCAGCATCATTCAGTCCAGCTTGGAGAGCTGAGCTGCCCTAGGGAGATGAGGCTCAGTCACATGGCAGGGGAGGGCTTGCACCTTGCCTTGAGGGGTTGGGGCCTTCCTGAGACAGTGGGCTACAGCACGGGGTCAGCAAGGAGCCAGAGGCACATTGCCCTCTATACACTTTGCCTGGCTCTTCTTGTCCTGGCCACTCCTGGCCTGCAGCACAGCAGTCACCTTACCTTTCCATGCCTCTGTCCTCCACCCAAAGGATGTGGGAACATGCTGCTTTCCCCACAAAACCTCTCTGAGCTGGGGATGGCTCCTTGCTCCGGGTCTGCAGAGTGAATTAACCCAGCAGGCCCTCCCACACCATGGCAACTGAACATAGTTCACCCAAAAACCAGCACATCAGTCTTGCTGATTGCACATGCCTTCTTCTGGAAACACACATCTCAGCAAAGGATTAATGACAGCCAGAATCCCATTAAGAAAGAAACACAAGTTCCCCAGCTTACTTAATATCAGGTTTCTCGCACCTGGGTCACTGAAGTAGGACATAACCCGCAGAATGTAAAATGTCCTGTTATTGCCTTTGCCACTGACATGCACAGAGAGGTGTTGTGAGGAACAGGCATTTATAATCCAGCCTCCCTCAGACAGGCTAAGACACGCACAGACCTGAAGGGTGCACGTAACCTTTGCAGCAAGGTTGCTGGTATGTTCTCCCTATGACTTAGAAGTTCATGTTTCAGATGGAGATGCAGGAACATGGATTTTGTTTCTTGATATATCCCACGAAAAGACAGGGATGAATATTTTACTGGACAACTCCATGGAAACATTGCTTTTGAAGGTCTCAGCTGGCTGAAACACTGAAAACACCAACGCTGCTAAAGGTGGGATCATGCAAGTGCAGGTGGGTGGCAGGGACTGTGCACTGCTTCCATGCCCAAACAAACACGGAGCTCAGGGCGTGCTGAAGGCCATTTGTCTACAAAAGTTTAATGATTTTGCCAGTGTCTGTACATTATATAAAAGGAAAGTCATGACCTGTCCTACCTACAGCTAAACCCCAGGTGCCGGACAATTGTATGGTTTTCAGCATCTTGCAGGGGGATTTTTGTGCCTCCTCAAAGCTGTTTCAGGGCAGACCAGGCATTGACAAAAATGTTCCCCAAAATGCAGTCTGAGTGGGGAACAAGGGAGAAGCCTTCAGAGTCAGAGGCTTGTCCCTGTCCTGCTTCCCAGAGGACTTTACCTGAGAAAAATTCTGCTTCAGAGCACCTCAGTTTAGTATCAGATGATTTTATGCCTTTTTTCTGATGTATTTATCATTCTATGGTTACACCAAGCAAGAGAAAGGCTAAATAAATATGGAGAAATAAGTCTATATGCTACCAGGATAGTAGTCTTTTGTTTCCCCCCACACTGTGAGATTAGAGATTAGAGTTCAGTAAGAGACTGAAAAAGTAGAAGCTACATGTTGCCTTTTGTTTTATTTATAAACAATTTTTTTGCTTAAAAAACAAATCCTCAAATGTTACGTTTTAAAGATTATCTGTAAGTAGTTTTAACTCTTGTCTCCCAGAAGTACAGGGTAGACTCTTTTGACCTACGTTGTAGAAAACGCAGAAATCACTTCACTTCCTGAGAAAAAAAGGTGGAAACAAAATAAAAGTTAGGATTTCTGGAGAAGCACTTGCAGTGGGAACAGCTTCTCGATGGAGTCAATAGCTACACCCTGACTCAAGTGAACCTGGGTCTTGCTGTTTCAATACCTGAGTTGAATCCACACAGCCACACAGTCCCTCCAGCTGCTCAGCAGGATGTAAGAATCAATTAGACAAAATGTGTTTACTTTTGGTCAAACCTCTATCACTAGCAGTGCCTCCTATTGCATTTCCACGGAGATGCCACTGGGACAGAGCAGCAGCCTCAGTGTCCATGTCGTGCTGAGGTGCTCAAAGGACTCCTGCATGCAGCTATAAGGAAATGGGTCAGGGATGTGGCACCTCTCTGAAGCCAAACCACCAGTGAAAACCACCAGAAAAGCACCTGCATCCAATGCCATTTTCTCCACCGAGCTTTGTATTGGGTCCTTTCTGTGGTGAGATTTTTTTTTTTTTGAGAGAAGGATTTGTTATTATTAGTGATAATGAAATCAGCCATGCCCTTTTCTCCACCTGCCTTCCCCCAAATCTCTCTGTTTGGTTACCTGCCACTTCAGGGATCCCACACTCAAACTGTGCTGATAACTCGGGCACGGGACCTTTCTTATTGAACAAGGTGGGAAAAGCAGCTTCCAGTGTCAGGAATTTCTTCCAGACGTTCAGCATCTGTATTTAAATTAAGAGGCTTAAAGCTCTCCTGAACTTTTCCAGGTTTTTAATTTTAGTTTAACTTCGGGAGTGAAGTTTTCAGCCCGGAATATCATATCCGGAGTGCCATCTACCGCGTCTTCCAGGGACTGCCACGAAATCATGTCTGAGCTTGCAGGAGCACAGCTGTCGGGAGCAGTTCGCTTGGAATTCTGGATGCAGATGTTTGTGCGAAGGTAGGGCTGGTAGAAACTCAAGTACCCCAGCGGGAAGCTCAGCCCAACAGTGAGCCAGTTGCTCACTCCCCCACAGTGGGACAGGAGAGAGAATTGGAAGGGTAGAAGTGAGGAAACTCGTGTGTTGAGACAGTTTAATAGCAAAAACTGTCTGTGCAAGTAAAGCAAGACGAGGAATTAATTTTGCTACTTCCCGTGTTCAGGCAGGTGTTCAGCCATCCCCAGGACAGCAGGGCTCCATGACGTGTAACAATGACTTGGGAAGACAAACATCACCACTCCGAACATCCCCTCTTTCCTCCTTCTTCCCCCCAGCTTTTATTGCTGAGCACGACATCATATGGTGTGGGCTGTCCCTGGGGTCCGTTGGGGTCTGCTGTCCCAACTGTGTCCCCTTCCAACTCCCTGTGCACCCTCAGGTTCCTCGTTGGTGAGGTGGTATGAGAAGCAGAGAAGTCCTTGTCTCTGTGTGAGCCCCACTCAGCAATAGCTACAACATCCCCATAATCACCACAGCTTTGGTCACAAATCTACAACACAGCACCATACAAACAGCTAGGAGGAAAACTGATTCCATCCAAAACAAAACCATCCCAGCTGAAGAGAAAAACAAGAAGTTTGTTCTTCTTGCACCTTGAAGTTATGCAAATGTGTGCCAAAAAGAAAAAAAAAAAAATAGAAAAGCTTTTCAAAGTACTGAAAGACAAAATAACAGATTAACTTATCCTTTCAACCTCAAGCCATTTTGTCATGACCTGACACACAAAAAGTTATTAGATTATTCCTGTCCTTTGCACCTGTCTCTGTTTAGAGCAGCCCCCTTCAAAACTCCAGTGTTGGTGAAGTGAGATCATGTCTAAGGGAGAACCCAGGGCTCCTCCAGCATTATCAAATCTGTCACTCTTGGCCACAGCTTTCCTGTCCTCAGGAGGTGTCCAGGGCACCACAGTGCCTCTGTCACTGTGACATCTTAATTCCCTCATGTGGGAACCAGCTATGAGACACCTCAGTGGGACCCTTTGGAGCTCAGGTTTTAACCTGCAGAGCTCAGGCTTGTCATTTGGGTCAGGTATTTCGGTAGCCAAATGTCGAGGTCTAGCCTTGGGGAATGCTCAGTGGGGCAGGAACTCTCTGGTGTGTTATGTTGGGAGGCAGCACAACCACATCACAAGAAACGTGATAAAAATGAAGGCGGTTGGGATTCACCCAAACTGAGAAGATGCAGTAGATGTTGCACGCCTGCCCCAGCCGTGGGTGAGCTGGCAGCTCTTAGCTTGTCAGGGTACAGGGCACCCACAACTTCAGGGCAGGCAAATCCCAGCTCCAGGTGAGGAAATGTGAGGAACTGTTCATACCAGCGGAGCGAGCTCCACCTGCTGCCCAAATCCCTGCGAGCGGCAGGGAGAGCCGCAGCCTTTTCTGTGATTCCTCTCCAAAAGCAAAATCCTGTTGACTGGGGAGCAGGACCCACTGCATCCCACAGCCTTTCTACAAAGAGGCTCCTGTGGCTTAATCCCACCTTAATTCCTGGGCCAGACTGTGATAACTGGGAGCCTGTGGCCACCAGCATCCCCTGTCCCAGCCCCTGCTGACCCTGACATCAGCCTGGGGGAGTCGGGGGTACACAGCTCAGCCTGGCCTGGGCAAAGCACTCCCCAGGTTTTGAGGAGTCACAGCACTTTGGAATCATAACATGCTGGGGCCACAGCATGTCTGTCCACCTGCAGCCAAGTGAAATGTTACCCTGTCTTCTTGTTGTTGTTCCCAGCCATAATTAATTACAGCAGAAGGGTGAATTTGCCCGTCTTTTTGAATGGTTTCTTGCAGTCAGATGCAGGCAGATCACATGGGCCTGTGTAGGTATGTGGCTCTCTGGCTTTGGCTAAAGGATTGGTGTAATCCCCATAAATTCATTAACATTTATCAGCTCCCTGTTTGTGGCTATATTGCTCCATCTCCCCCTTTCTTGCCCTTCTGCCTCCATGGAGCAAAGATTTATCGGTGAATTAAAGCCGGAGAGCTCCTGGCCGATGAGCTGGGGAAGGAGGATAATTCTATTACTTGTCAGAGCAGTTAAGGGGGAAGTTGTGTGCAATAACCACAGCTCAGAGCACAGGCTCCAGCAGTTCAAGCTTGTGAGATGGCATAGGGGAAAAAAGTGGGGGAAAAAAAAAAAATCTGGCAGATGCCGTGGTGGCCAGGGCTGGGGTTTTCCTCAGGGGATGTCCATGGCAAGCAGGCTCAGCAGCAAAGCCACCCATGAAACTGTTGCCCCAATACCATCATCCCTCTGCACAGTCATGAACTGCACTATCCTATCAGATTTTAGCAGGATGCTGAGAAAGAGGGTGCTCCTGCCAGGGACAAAACCTGCACTGAGGCGAGAAGGATTGCCATGGCCAGACCTGTGCTCCTGCTCCTCCTCATCACTGGCAGCAGCAATTATGGGATAGAGAAGGGAATTGATCCAGCAGAAAACTAACATTTTTGGAGGAGAAAAGGAGATTAAATGAGATTTTGCAGCCAGATCAGGTTTCTAGTACTGATAGAAAGAAGGAGTTGGCTATGACAGTGGAGGCAGGACCATCATTGTGGCAGAGGGGTGGACTAAGACCAGCTGGGCTAATGCTGAGGACCAGAACCCATTTCCATCATGTTTTACTTTTAACTGTGATCTCATCAGCAAGAAAGTACTGTTTGTGGGCAATAACTTTGTTAGGGAACAAAAGACACCACAGTGCTCTGGCTGTCGCCAAATCATGAGCTCAGCCTGGTTTGTGCAATATTTATATTTCCCCCAATATTGTGCTGTGCCAAAAATACACACCCAGGCCCAGCACTGAAGGCTTGATGTGCAAATCTGAACTGAACGTTTGTGCTCTTCTTTTTTCAATTGTACTTATTGCTAGTGACACCTACCATGTTCATCTGGCAGCACAGAAAATGGATGCTGCCACCTTTCCTTGAGCTCTGCAGAGGATTTGTCTTTCCTGAAGCTTTCCATGCCTGGGATGCTGTACCAGGTCTTAGCCAAGGCTACATTTTTCTCTGAGGGTCCCTGTTCAGCCCCAGGGCCTTTTCCATGACTGGGGCCATCACACCTCACAGCTGCAGCAAAACTCTCTGGCTGCTCTTCTTGGGAGTGTCAGGGTATGTCCCGCTTTTTGTCAAGGGTGGGGAAGGATTCAAGGTATGAGGATGGAATAGGGGAAATAAATTACTTCCAGGGCTATCCTGTGAGTCTAGAAAGCCCCAGACACCCCCAAATTTGCATTGCTGTCAGCTAAATTGCCTCCAGAAAGATTCTTCAGGCAGCATTTGACTCTCATCTTAAGGCATGAGGATTTTGAGGCATAACACCTGGTGCTTGAGTATCACTCCTTGCTCTCCAGAGGTGTTTGATGAGCTCAGGACTCACCTGCCTGATGGCAGCTCCTCACAGCCAGGGTCACAGACTCCCACTCCTGTGACCCAGGATGTTTCTGAGCACACGCTGGCCCATGCAAAATTTAAGAACAAAAATGCCAGTTTGGAGTCTCTTCTGGTGTTTGCAAATTGTCAAGTCAGAGGCTTTGGTCTAGAGGCTCTGCCATGCTCAGAGAGGTCACTGTAATTGCAGGATGAGATCTGGTCATCTACCTTCAGCAGTTGCTGCTGAAAGGCTGAGGGTATTTATTTCCCAAGGTCTTCTCTTGCAGCCTTGGATATAAATTTCCTCCCATTTATTCGTTAAAGTCTCCACTCCTGTGCTGTGTTTGGGCTGTCAGCGGTTGCCTTGGATATTTAGGTCAATCACAGATATTATTTCTGTCTCTGGAGCTGGCAGCTCTCATCCTGGGCCTTGAGCTTTGTGCCTTGCCTATAAATAAAACACCATTCGTCCTCAGCACAGTGGGAAGAGGCAGTGATGAGCTCTGAGTGATCTCTCACAGGGAGGGGGCTCATTTCAAATAGCTCGACCCCTCAAAGAATTATGAAGCCCCCTATTAAGAATCCCTATTGCTTTAATAAGGAAGCCTGGTGAGAATTAGGGGATAAGAATAGGTGTTAGAGCCACTGTGTGAGGCAACTTATACTTGCAGCTGATCATTCATGGGCTGAACAGAAGTCTGTGTGCGGGAGACTGGGAACAACTGGTGAACAAGGACAGGCAAAGGCAGAGCTTGAGGGGTGCAGAAACATTTGTGTTTGCTTTAATCCTTGTAGATGCTGGTTTAACATATGTTCCCAGAGGGAATGAGCCCCCAGAAGGAGGAATCTCAGTGATCCAAAAGCTTCTGGACCATGGGTAAGGTCAATCAATGTTCTTATTGCTGACAAACACCAGTTCTCAGACCCAGTCTGACAGTAGGCTACAGAGCATTTTCCTTTTCAGATGAGTATATTGACATTAAAAATAAAAACCAAACAAAAAAAATAAAACAAACCCACAAAAAAAAGCTTTTAAATATAAGTCCTAACCAGAAGTGTCTTCTGGTGGATACTATATTGCTCAGCTCAGAGGTTTTTAGAGGCAGCCTTGTTGGCTGTAGAGACAACAAATACTTGTTAATTTGGGTGGTCATAATTCTGCAGCCATTTCTTCTCTAATGGCCTATGAATGCAGATCTATGCACTGGTAAGTAGAAGAGGATGTAAGTAGGAGAGGGCGGTGTTTTTTTCCAAATTATTCTGGGTACAAACAAATTTGAAGGATTGACTCGTAAAAGGGAAATGGGAAAAGCTTGCAAGACTGCTGAAATACACATCAGGCAGGCGTCTTTTACTGTAAATTATTCCTACCCCAAAGCAGCAGTGATTATAAGCTCTAGGTCTTTGTTTAATCTCTTACTTCTTTAAGAGTGCATGCATATTGTTTTGTCATTTATGGGAGTCATTTTGCAAAGTGGATCCAGGGTGTTTTCAACAGAGGGTTTACATTGCTCATGATTGACTGAGCTGATTCCCTTCCAGACACTCGTGTATGTCACTGCTGCATATATTAGAGCTGAGCACTTTCTATTTCCTTGCAAGGGAAATGAGCTCTGACGAATGGGGATGAGCTGAATATCGCATTATTTGGAGACTGAGATAAGGTCAGGGGCCAAAGAGAAGACATTTCTCTGAGTTTGCCCCAGTCTATACCTTCTCACTTTTTTTTTTTTTTTTTTTTTTTACACCTCCATGCTGTGTAAGAAGTAAAAATACATTTAAATAATATTCCAGGCACCTGGTGATTGTTATATTAAGAGGTGATGAATTGCAATGCTCAGAACAACTGACAACCCTTTGCCTCTAGATTTCCAACCACAACAGTGAGGTATGGGCCAGATTTTGGCAGGGGGATACTGAGAAGCTTCTGGGGTGGGGGGATTATCAAGCATTCACTGTGCCTGAAGCTGGGTCAGCCAGTCCTGCTGCCACCCTCCATCTCAGCATCCTTCCTGCTCCCTGAGCTTTGTCCTTGGCCCAGAAGAGCCCACTGCATGGTCTGGACTGCCAGGCTGCTCAGAATGGGCCAACTCCCCCATCCTCCTCAGAAAGGCATAGGTTTTCCTCTGAGCTGCAGCTCCTACTCACTGGTAAATCCATCAGTGCGAGCCCTGGCTCTTTCTAACTCGTTTGCATGTCCCCCCTAATTAGTACATATTTAACCATTATTGTGGATAAAAGGCAGGGACACATTGCAGTCATCCTCACAAATCATCTTTTGTCCAGATGGCCCACAAAGTACATTCTAAACTTCATTAACAGATTGCAACAATTAATTAACCGATGTGGGAATCACTTGGCTTGCCACTGAAGGCAGCTGCCCCCAGGAGGGAGTGCAGCCAGGGAAGGACCTACAAAACTCATCCCCAGCTGCTGGCTGGGAAAGGGATGAGGGGCAGCAATACCAGACATTATTACTGTTTTTTTCAAATTTTGACTTTTTTTTTTTTTTTTTTTTTAATTTCAAAATCCAATTTTTGAAGGAAATGCTGACTGTTTTCTTGAAAGATTTATCCTTTTGTTTCCCAAACTGGGAACTATGTGGCTTGAAATAGATCTGCCTTTCAAACCTTGCCAACGACAGGGAGCAGTTCTCTCATGGCCTTGGATGTATCTTTAGCTGTGTGAAGTTGTATCTCTTTTTTATACTCCAAAGTAAGCAGATTATAAAAAAAAATTTTCTCAGTCTGAAGCTCAGTACCTATTGATAAATCTGTAATGAATTTGTACTCTAGGCTATTAATTGCCTGGCAGATGTTTAGCCACAGGATTCCAGTGCAGATGGAGATCGATAAATGTTGAGATTAAATGATCCAACTATTTCAAAACCCAAATAATCACTGCTTGAGCTTGTTTAGTTTGGGCTGAGGACAAAAGTAAATTCCTTCCCTGTGGACATTTCTATAAAATATAGTTGACATAAGAAATGATGAGACTCTGGAAAACTAGATTGAGCCATAAATATTCATCTCTGTGGTGGATCCGAGAACAATAATTTAACTTTCTTTAATGCCCAGCTCTCAGAGTGCTTAACAAACTCTCTATTCTTGGCAATCCTCAGATGTTTAACAATTCAGAGCCCCTAATCCATAACTTGGGAGGGGAAAATGAAGATTTGGTTCGAATAAACCCCCAGCTGATGGAGTTAGAAGAGCTTCACTGTGGTATTTGCAATCAGCTAAAAAGAACAGAAGAGGACAGAGAAGAGTATCCTTGTCTGTAGGTATCTACAGCTACTCCAGATAGGCTCTCCTACCATTTCTTTGATGCTTTTAAGTAATTGCTTCCTAGGACAAGCACCCTCTACCAGCATTTGCATGCCCTTGACGGCAGTTTCCACCTCTCCCTCTCCTGGGCCCTCCCTGGCTCTTTTCAGCCCATGGAACCATGGTAGACCCTCTCCTGCTGCTTAAACATGCTCTGCCCAAGGGCAGGGGAAACCTTTCCTGGCCAGCTGCAGTCACAGGGGCACGTAAAAAATCCATTTACCTTCTGAAAGTGGTTTGCCCCAGCACCTAATCAGAGTCCTTGTCATCTACCTCCTTCCTGCCTGGAATGGGAATTTTGCTCTATGAATGAGCAGCCCAGTAACAGGGACCAGCGATGCTAAACTCAGTGTGTGGAGGTAGAGAATGGTTTTTAACCTGAATGGGGCAAACACTCAGGAGAAATGCTCTGTGTGCTCCCTGGGGAGGGTCCTACAGCACATCCCAAGCAGATTCAAGAACTCAAGTGACTCCTTCCCCCTAGAAGTGCTGCTTCTTCTCTCTGTTCCTCTGCCTTTTCCCATGTGATGCCTCATCCTGCCCCTCGCAGGGATAATGCAACACAGTGGGGGGGTCTCTTTGCTGAACTCTCCTTTGGTTTTCCCATACCTTTTCCCTTCATTTCTGGCTGTCAAAGAGCTCTGTTGTTGTTATAGCAACCTCAGTGTGGTTAAGTCTCTAGAGGCAAGGTTTATAGGGAGAGACAGTATATTTTATTAGACCGCCTGATAAAGCTGAAAGAGAAATATAAAAGAGGGGGAAAAAAAAAAAAAGGAGGGAGAGAGCAGCTCTCTGGCTCCCAAGCTCATCACAGGTCCTCAGAGCTGTGGGTAGAGGGGAACAAAGCAGGTACAGAGAAGGAGGTTACACTTGTGGGCACCAGGGCAGACCTGGCTTAGGCTTGGTCAGGCTGGTAATACAGCAGCCTGACAGCCCAGGAGTTGCAAGGGTGCTAATCTGGTGTTATGAGGTGCAAAGCAGTGACTCAGTGGGAAAGAAGACTCATAGGCAATGTTGTCTCTTCCTGACAAACACTTGTACTGTGCTGGCTTGCCTTCACTGCCCCACTATCTTCACAGCATCTCCCAGGCACTGGTGGCTGCACTTGCTGCTGCAGGAACCAACTGCACCCAGTGCCAAAATAACTCCAGTCCTTCTGATCCTCTGTGCATCTGCTTTTAACTTCTGATGAAGCTACTCAGAGCAAACCTTGGCAGCACCCAACCTAAATGCTCCTTTTGTGGTACACACCCCACCTGATGTATCAAAGGCAGAAGAAAACACTTCAAGGAGTTTAATCAGCAAGATAGTGCCTAGGTCAACTTCTGATCTAATCCCCAGCCATAATTCCAGCCCCTCAGCTGAGCCTTCTGCTCTTAACATTTCTTCCAGTGCATCTCCAGTAGCATCAAGTGTCTCCTTGCTCAGATCCCACCTGATCTGCTCTGCTCACTCAGGACCTGATCTCTGGCATCCATCAAAGACAAGCCACTGCTTTAAGGAGCCTCATCCCTCAAGCAGGCAGCGCTCCTGATGTTGGCACATCCTCATCAATCAGTCTGGATAAAATCCACCTTCTGTACAGCTGATGCTCACCTGAATGGGATCTATTTCATACGCTGACTGCTGGGGAAGTCTGTCATTCAGACTGTCAGTTTTCAGTTAAATTTATGGCTTGATGATAATTTTATGTAAATAATGAACTCAGGGCAAAAAGCTTTGCAGGCAGTAATGTAAAAGCTCTTTTCTTTCTGTCTGGTGTTTCTAATCTTCAGTATTGCTCAACTGGCAAGTCACCTTTCATTTTGCATATTCTGTTCTGTTTAACGAGGCCCTTGTAACCTCCTGAACAGAAAAGCAGATCAGGCAATAACTCACAGCCTATCTGCTGAAGAAAACACAAGCACTTAAAAGAAATGTAAATCAACTCAGCATTAAACAGGTGGCTCTGAGGAAGGATGGGCTTGCAAGGGGTCCAACAGAACGATGCAGGTTGGAGTCAGCTCCCTTGAGCCAAAAAGAGAAGAAAGGTCTGTGGTTGCTGTTTTCTTCTTTGTAAGAGGAGGGGAAGTTGCACAACACTAGATAAGGTAGTGCAAGTCTTCCTTTATTTTAATAGCTGCAGAAATTTTTATTTTGACATGCCTGATGACCACAGATGCTCAGGGATGTTCAGGGGTTGGATGGGGCTTTGAGCAGCCTGGTATAGTGAAAGGTGTCCCTGCCCATGGCAGGGCGCTTGGATCTAGGTGATCCTTAAGGTCTCTTGGCACCATAAACTCCGTTTCAGGCTGGAAGGGACAACAGGCTTGCATACCTAACATGCAACAAAGTTATAGGCTCAGCCTTCTGTAGGCGTTGAAGTGCTTTTTAAAGCATCAAGGACTTTCTCCTTAATCACAGCAAGGGATTGAAGGGATGACATGGAGGGATGATGACAGTGTATCCTGGATGGGAAGGTTGCAGTGTTTCAGCACTGCATTTCCTTGCCCTGAGTGCTGCTGCATGCAGGCTGTATGGTGCTATCCTGTACTGCCACTGCCTAATTGGATCACACTGGCTCTGATTACATTTAGGGACCTGATAAATAGCATATCTGAAAGCCACTTGCGCGTTACAGCCAAAGTGGCTCTTGCTGTAGGGAGTTAATTAAAGCCAAGGCTATAAAGCTCTTTATGCTGCTCTGGAACTTGGCTTTTGGGGGCAGCTGGAGGCATCAGTCTGAATGGAAACAATCTGAGGAGCCCACACAGACTTATTTCCATTTAGAAGCAGAGTTATCGCTGCGGTCCCAATAAACCGTGAAGCTGAAATGTGAAGCCTTGCCCAGAGCTTGTCTAGAGCTCATCACCAAAGCAGGTTTGATTAGAATATGTTGCCTCCTTGACACTGACATATGGTAAGAGTCCTTGGTTTCCAATATGTTTTTTTCTGCCAGAGTTTCATTTCTCTAGGATATTGGACACGGGAGGGAAAGGCACGGTCAGAAGACGGGGAAGAACTGTGAGAGTCAAAAGAGCTTGAGGTATTTTTGTTGCTCATTCATATGAAATAAAAGGCCAGTTTAACCCTTCAGTCCTTCCTTTTGGTAAATTCCCTTCATCCAAGGCTCCCTCACCCCCTGACAGCACCAGAGGTTTGTGAATGTGAACAGGAATCACCGTGTACCCACCTGTGTTGCAATGGCTGTGCAGACGACACCTCAAATGTAAAAGCACAGTCCGAAATGCTGTAGTGCAGGGGCAGATGGACATCAGTTCTGGATTAGGAAGAGCAAGGAGACTCTTAGGTCCTCCCTGGATGCCAGAGTACGTTCAAGAGCCCCGAGGTGGGATGCACAGCCTCATGGAGGCCCTGGGGAAGGCTGTCCAGCCATAGCTCTGCTCCCATGGGACACACAAGTTGCTCACCACACATCTCTGGTCGTGGGGATGGAGCCTGTCCATCAGGCAATTGTTTGTGGCTTGATACAGATAAGTTTCTATCCCATCACCATCACATTCCTTCAGTTTTGCTTCCCACATCGTAAAAGCAGACAGGTCACTGCTATTCTCACTCTAGACAGTCCATCACCACCTCTGACTGGCTCTTTCGTCTTATTAACACAGACCCATGCTCATGGAATGCAAACCAAGTACCTTGAGTCCTCTTGCCTGCCCAGACCCATGACACATCTGAGGGTCTGTAATTGCTGATCCAGGTGGCTGCTGCTCATCTCAGCCAACACCATCTTCCTAACTTCAGAAATGTGGTTTTTTCACTCCTAGCCTCCAATCGAAACAAAACCCTCTCCACATACTTAGGAAAATAATAAAATCCAGAAACCCTACACAAACCCACTCTGGCAGGCTGGATTGTATCACTGCTGATGTGAACTTTTGCTCTGCCATTTGCCTGAGGGACAATTACCAGCTCAGCAGAGCTTACCCAGAGGGAGCAAAGTGATAATCTTACAGAGTGAAATACAACTTTGTAACAGAGTGACCTGTCCTGGTGAGAACGTGGTCAGCAGCAACAGCACTGATACAGCTGGTGCCTTCTCTTTGCTGGGACTTGCTTTCTTGCCTTTGGAACGTTCAGGAGCTGCCAGTTTGGTGTTACTCCATCAGCTCTGGCCCCGTGCTGAGCCTCCTGCAGGTACAGAGCCCTGGGCAGAGGAAGGACAGATGACTGGGAGGGAGTTGATGTGATTCTGTCACCTCAGCTACGAATCTGTCTGGAAGGGTGACTGTGTGCCTCCAGCAGAAAGCACATCTAGGCAAAAGGGAAGTCTGGTGTGTAAGTCACAAGATGCAGTGACTTTAAGCAGTGTGTCCTCCTCTGCCACCAAATCCTTATGTGACCTTAGTGACATCATCTCCTGCTGCATTCAGTTCCCTACCTCCAAAATGCAAATGTTCACTCCTTTCTCTCTTTTGCCTGTTTGTTGCTACTCAGACTGTCAGGTTTTGGCGGCAGCCACAGCTTCTTATAAACACATTATATATATTGCCTCATATATACACATCCTGACCTCTGGGAGCCTACATCACTCTGGGCATTGATGCAGTAAAACCCAGAGTGCCTGTCTTTTATGTGCACTTAAAAACGTGAGGAGCAAGATGTACACCCTTACTCCTATTCACTCCCTCCACCTGCTGCTACATTCTTGCCTGTGAAGAATAATATGGCAAAATATTTCACACGGAATGGGCTTTCTCCTCTTCTCTCTTCAGCACTTTGCACCTGCTCATTAATGAATGTACACCATCCACACTGACCAGGGCTGGTGCTGAATTGAACTTCGAATGTCTTTTCAGTGCCATAGCCTAGATAATAATTACTTTTATGACTCACTCGACTCCATGCTGCTGGAGCACCATTAGGAGAACTGACAGCACAAATAACAGAAACATTAAGCCTAATGATGTTGCCAGTGTTAGTCCTGATAAAGTGTTCCCAGAGCCACCAAAGAAGAGCTTTTCCCTTTAGCAGTTGTCCCTCCCAGAGGAGTTGTTTTCTTCCCATCCCTGGCGTCACACAGGAATGTCAGCTTTGAGTTTTGGCAGTAGGAGTGTGGGGTGCACATGTGTGCCACGTGTGCTCATGCAGCAATCATTCCCATCCCAGGATGGAATCATAGAATCGTAGAAAGGGTTGGGTTGGGAGGGACATTAAATCTAATTCCATAACCTATGACATAACGTAATTCCAACCCCACTGCCACAGGCAGGGATGCCATCCACTAGAGCACTTTGCTCAGGATCCCATCCAACTTGGCCTTGAACACTTCCAGGCATAAGGCATCCACAGCTTCAAATTTTCAAACATCGACCAAATCCTCTGGAACAATTTTTCCCAGTGGCTCCACTCATCTTCTAGACAGTAAGTTCCAACCCCCTCCTCCCCAGGACCCCCCTTTATTCCCCATGAGGATGAGTAACTCCCTGGAAAGTCTGGCCAGAGATGAGAAGCAGAAGACAGATGTACCTCCACTGCAGTGATGCTTCGGTTACACCCAACGTGCATCTCACTGCGATAATTTACTCCTTTTTCCCACTAATTTATAATTCTCAGGACTGGATTTAATACTTCCCAAATTAGCTTTAAATAGCGTACCTAAGGATCATGAAGCTTTTTGAATGTGACAATGGACCTGATAGATCTAATAAGACACTTTAGTTCGTGCAGGGAGTTTTCACCGCTGTTATTCCCAAAAGTAAAAATGTTTCTGTGAAATAGGCATTTCCTTTTCTTTTAACAGGAAAATTCAATTTCTCTTCCCTTTTTCTTAGCCGGTTCCTCCTCTATGCCTTCATTGCCACAAATTCCCTAATCTCGTTATTCTTGGGTGCTGGAAAAGCATAATCATCTGAGCCATGAAATCGAAGACAACGGCATCACTTCCAGGGAGGTGACTTAAGTCGGAGGAATTAATTCTCCCAGCAGACAGCTCTTATTTAGAACAAATGTGATTTTCAGAACTGAAGCTCTGTTTTTAATGAGGCTCTGCAAAAATATATGAAGCCCAGAGCTGCTGGGAAATTCAGCATTGTGCCAGAGAAATGCATCAAGTCAAGAAAACAACAGCCAAGAGGATTGTTCAGTCAGTTCATCCCTCAGTTTCCTGCAGAGAAGGCCCGTCTGTGTATTTCTCACCCTCAGGAACTGCTGCCCCAAACAAGGGAATCTACAGCCATTTACTGAGTGTCTGAAACTGGCCTACCCAAAAGGTGTATTTTGAGGTTTAAGTAAGAAAAGAGTAAGAAAACACCCTCTTTTCAGCTCTGTGCCTCAAATTCCTTTCTTGCCTGCTGTCTTTCTCTTTACCCAGAGCAGGGACTGCCCTACTTGCACCTACATAGCGAAACAGCAAGGGCATAGATGGGACTGCTGGTCACATCCGTGGTGTCAGACCACATGTAGAGTGATTTCCAGGGATTTATGGCCATGAAAATGGGTTTATCCAGCAAGGATGCAGCAAAAAATCTGCCTTAGTTTTGGAGCAGGTTGGTGTCTTCAGATGAAGCACAAAAAAGAAAAACAAATTGTAGACCATCACTCAGGGTGAAGTTGGGAGGGTGGCCTTGGGAGATCTTTCCATGCTCTGCTGCCTGGGTTCACCTCCCAAGTCAAACAGCTCTGCCACTCCCAGGTGCAGCTATAATTGCCAGCCAAAGGCTCTTTTTCTCCAGTGAACTTGATGGCCCTGGGAAAGGTTCCCAACCCAGAAACCAACTCTGGCTGCTTATTTGCACCACCAGCCATGGGGTACAGGCAGCAGCGATGTGCCCACCCATAAGGAAGCTGCAGAAGCCAAACCTCTTGGGTTTACCAGCAGCATGTCCTTCCCACACATAGAGTCTACCTCTGAATGGAGAGTGCACAGACCCAGAAACAGCAAAAGGGATAAAACACCAGACACTTGCCACGGGAGCAGGTCCTAATGACAGCATCGTGTTTGCCTGGCTCATCTGGAGATAAAAAGATGAACCACAGATAATACTGATTTCTTATGCCGAGATAACAACAGTGAAGGGTTTGTTTCCAAAGGAAGATTCTTTCCTGCCTGTGTGCCAGCAAAAGAAATAATTTTTCTGTCAGACCTTTTAACGAACTTCATCAAATATCCATCTGGCACCGGGCCAGAGAGCTATGTATGACGCTGTGTTCACTGTCACAGCAGATGGATGTGAGAAACTCCAGCAAAGGTTTCAGCAGGTTTCCCAAACTGTGATGGTTTTGGGAGGGTACCCAGTCCTCCAGAGGCAGGCTTATTAAAAGCACTCTTGCAGAGAAATCTGGCTTTTTGAATTTGACAGAAAACAGGGGTCTGATAAGGAAGTGTGGTCCCAAAGCTGCCTTTGAAGTTTGGTCCTGATGTAGAGAGAGAGTTTAACAAGGTCTTTTTTTAGGGGTGCCTGGAGGATTGAGTAATAGAGCAATTCTCAAGTGTTCAGATCGGAAATTTCATCTGCAACCCGGGAAGTTTATTTCCTGGCAAAAGCATCATGAGAACCAGTGTCTTCTCAGGACAGGCCAGTTTCAAGATATCAAAATTTCCAGATGAGTATGGGCTCCCAAGAAAAACTCCTGGGGACTCTGCGTGCAAGGATGCCTTTAAAAACATCATCTGTCCTCCCAGGCCCTGACAGTTTCTGCGCTCTGAGAATTCAAAGCCACGTCAGCGTGTGCAGGTCCCACAGAGAGAGACTGAGTGATTAGAAATAGCAGGAGATCTGCTGATGGAAACAGCAAAATCTCTTCTGTACCAACTTTGTAAATGAGACTGAGCAAAGTGTCCAGCTGTCTCCTGCAGCCTGGTGGTTCACTGTGAGCCTGGGTGAACAGCGGTCTCCTCCCTGCTGGTCAGCAGTGGGGTCAGCTGGGACAGCAGAAGCCCCCAGACTGCATGGAGCAGGTCTCATTCATTTGATTTTAAAATTTAAAAAAATCAAGCTCACAGCTTCTTTAGGAAGTGAGTGAGAGCAAACGGCGTAAGACGACACCAGGGAGATGCTCCATCTCCTTAATCCATTTAGAGGGCTGTGCTGCTGCAGAGGATGAACATCTGCTGTGGCTTCACATCACCCTGGGGACATGGCCAGGGTATTGTTCTAAGGCCACTTCGAATGAGGAGCTCTTTGGGGTAATCAGTCTGAAAGTCAGGAGTTTTAAACAAATATACAAACCTCTACTGGAGCTTGTTATAGTGGGGCTGCCAGCGGTGTTTGGGGGTCTCTTCCCTGGATGCTGAAAGCTCAGCTGAGCTGACAGCATCTGACAGTGGGAGAAAACCAGCTTTTCAGCCTCTAAGTTGAGCACATTTGCTATGGACTCACTGGAGACTAATGACATAAAAGTTCCTTTTTTTTTTTTTTTTTATCAGAGGGACTTTGCAAATGGAAATTTCACATTTTCATGGATGTTTTTGCTCTTTCATGGACTTTTTTTTCCCTCTTCCAGGACTTATCCAGGGAAAAATGCCCAATTTCTTGCACAAGACAGACCTGGAAGGTTTGTACTTTGCTATGAACTTGTGAGTCCTGCAAAACAAGGGCAGTTCAGGAGCATTCAGGGAGCTCCTGAGCCAAAATCAGAGCAATAAGCAATGAGGGCTCCCGGGCAAGGGTGAGTATTTCACAGGAGGGAAGGATGGAAGGGGTCAACCAGCTCAGCCTAATGAAAGGAAAGCTCTAGAAAATCTGCAGCAAATCTAAAATGTTCCAGGGATAAAATTTTCCAGGAGGTAAGAAAGTATCTTGGTTAAAAGCCATTGTTGGTACAAGGATAAAAGGAAATAAACCAGCCACAGATAAATTTGGGCTGGAAATCTGAAAGAGTTAATTACATTTCACGTAATATTTCTGGTTTATTATTCCAGATGGAGAGAGAAGCTCATGGTTCAGGTTAGTCTTGAGCTGCTGCTGTGGCAGGAGTACTACAGGCTGCAAGTCCAGCAGGATGGCAATGGATGCTCAGCAAACCCTCCTCTGTGCTTTTCTCTCTGGTCCCACTATTAAAAAACAAAAAAACAAAAAAAAACAAAAAAACAGGAAAAACCTTTCCAGGGAGTTCTTCCTAACGGCCAAAAAAAAAAAAAAAATCCTTTCTGAGGGGAGAAGGTTTTCATTTTACTCATTGTCAGTGGAGCCTTCTTAGCCAGCTCATTTCCCAGGTCTTTAACCAGCCAGCCTGCCTGGAACGGAGAGATTTCCTCTCGTCTCAAATCACTTGGCTGCACATGGGGGAGAAGGCCTTTGACGAGGTGAATTTGCAAGGCTCTCAAATCCTCTTTATTCTCGCTGTGCTACCCTTCCTTGACTCATCTCCAAGAGACCCTGTTGGGCTAAGCCCAGAAGGAGTACAGAAAGGTGACAGCACCAATCCTAGACACACACAAGCACACACAGATACAGCTTCCACCCCTTACCTGCACCCTGTGTTAAATATCATCTATACCCAGGACTGGGAGGGATCAGGTAAATAATCCAGTCCAGTCCTCCATCACCAGAGACTGAGTCAGAGTGGCCCACAGTCCTCACCCACCCCAGGCCAGAAACCTGCTCCTCCCATGTCCCTGATAAACCAGAGACCCACAATTCACAGCTGGCCTGTTCAGGTACCCAGGGGCAGTTAATGGACACATAAATAAAATTTTTTAAAAAGGCTGAATTTGGCTATTCCTGAGTTAGTCAAAGCAATAGTAGTGGGACCAGGCAGTGGGACTAGTGTTGAGACAACCAGGACTTCAAGGAAAAGTGGCATTCAAGAGGCAGTATGAACTCTCAGGGATGCTTTTTTTTCCTTGCAGCTACTTGCATTTCTAGGAAATCAAGCAGGAGAGCGAGGAGCACAAAGCAAAATGAATACAGACAGGATTGGGGCACACACAATCTAGGGAAAAGGGAGAAGGTGGTTGTTAGACTGAAAAAGCAGGCAGGCCAAATGCTTTCTGAGTGCAATTATTTTAATGGGTCTGTCTTTTCCAAATTCCACGTTGCACACACAGAAATAGCATTTCAAAAAAAAAAGACTCACACCAGAAACGCTGACTTGGAGAACAAGAAACTCTCCCTATCTTCCGGTACACAAGGAGGCACAAGATTCACAACAACATCAGTAACAGCCGGTCACAGAGGTGGAGAGACAGACAGATAGACATGGAAATTCCGAAGGACAAGTAAAAGGCAAAAGCAGGAAGGCAGCAGATGTTCTGGTGCCCACCTGGCTCTGCAGGTAGGCAGCTGGGGTGACAGCCTGGCAGACAGACTCACTGCACCAGGGGATCAGCATCTCACTCGTCCTACACCTCTGCTTGCCCAGGTTCCATCTCTGCTGGTTGTCATCTCTTGGGTCCCCAGGATTTCAGCTCCCAGAGCAACACTGGCTTTGTGGTGCCAAAGCACAGGTATGGGCAGCACAGGATGTTCCAGGTCCCACGGCTGTGTCAGGGCTCCCTATATGGCACTGGCTGTGATGCCACAATGCCAATGAACCACACTAAACTCCTAACTGCACTCCTCAAAATTCTGCTCCTCTCCTCTTTCCTGCCCAGAGGACCTTTGACTTGTATGGGATCAGCCGTGGTATTATCCATCATTGGAAGCATTTCACGGTGCAGCTGTGATAAGGAGTGATTCCGGTATGAACTCCAGACTTGGCTTTCAAGCCTTCAGTGAATAAAAAAAGGAGTTGAACTGTTACCACTTGATTTTACCAACTTTTTTGGCTCCAAGTGCTCAAAGAAAAGTGCTGCAGTAACTACATTCACTTGGGGAAAGCCTCTAAAGGACTTCCAAACTGTTGTTTGCTATTCCAAAAGGCAAGCTGGGAATCAAACCTACACCAACAAGCTACAGCACTCACGGGCAGACAAAAATCACGGGAGCCTTTTGCTCAGCACAGCAGTTCCTGTATGCCGATGGCAGGCGGTGCTGGAGGCAGAGCTCACCCCTGAGAGCAAGCTCTGAAGGAAATCATGCAGAGATCAGATCACACAGGCTCATCCACCTCTAAGCAATCTCCAGACTCGGGTGTGCTAATACCAACCTTGCTGCTCATCTCTAAAGCAGCTTTAAGTGGAGCTGGGAGCAGGTGTTTTCCCTTTGGCACAGGCAGGGAGCTGAGTGGCAGCACAACTAAACGAGTTGCCCAGGACCTGGAGGCTGTACCAAACACTTGAACCCACATCTCCGCAGGCCCACACAAATATCCTTCTCCCCAGCCTGCCTTTTCTCCTTCTAGCCAGTATAGACCAGCCCTGCTAAAATCCCAGACTCAATTATTTGATGTGGCAAACTGTTGCAGCGCTCAAGGAGGACCCACATTAGGACTGAGTGTTCAGTCACCTTTCATGAAGGAATTTTTCAGTCCCACCTTATCCTACCCAAGTTCACGAAGGGGTCATCAGCTGCACGGTGGCTGCCCAGAGCAACCAGGACACCACATGCATGGACTGCACAGCACTGAGGCGCTTCTCTGCAGCTCCCCCATGACCACACGTGCCCTCGCTTAACCAGCACACCAGTCATGTGGCTCTCACAGCCTGGTCATGCAGAGCTCTGCTTGCGGTCCTGTCACAACACAAATCCTTTGCAGCACTAATTCATCAGATTGGGGTCTTTCCAGGGCAGAGGGGGTGTCTCTGTTTAGAACAGCTCTCAGTAAGTTCCCATCTGCAAGCTCATCCCATTGCTTTTCAAAGACCACGAGTACACTGAACATCCCGTTTCCTGCAGCAAGGAGATCCACTCCTTGTAAAGGATCCCACAGTCACTTCAGGGAATGAGATCCTCTCACCATCTTCCAGCACAGCTATACTGAAGCCCACACAGTTATCTACTCGCTGCCCCAAGGTGATATGTGTCCCAGGCCAGCCTTCCACAAGAATATGGGAAGGAAGTTGCCTAGTGCTCAGTACATAATCATTGCCCAAAAATTTCACTTCCAGGTTCCTGTTAGTCTCTGGTTACTCCAGGATTCAGCCTGCCTGACCTTCCAAAATAAATACTTCGTGGAGTAGCACAGCTGCAGCTCAAACTCATTAACAAAAGAGGAAAACATCAAGGCTAATTGTGATCCTTGTGATTCCTTCTCTTAGAATGGGTGGTAAAATCACCCAAACGAAGGCAAGATGTTGCAAGGATTTTCAACAGGGGGGGATTGTTTCACAATGCTTTTCCAATAGCAAACACATAGCTTTGTCCCTACTGTCAAAAAGTCTGGCACTAAAAATGCTCAAATCATCTTGTGACTGAGTAGCAGCAAGCTGTAATTTACTGCATTCCTGCTTCTTTTATGCCCAAGAATTGCTTCACTTCCGAGAAGAAAGATCTGTCATTTGTCAGTCCCATGTAGCCTCCTCTTCCAACCATCACATTTCCACGTTATACTGGACAAATTAATTCATTCCCCTCCTCCTATCTGCTCCCCCAAAAAAGGCAGTGTATTTCCAGGAACTCAGAGTCATCTTTTCAAGGCAACATCATTATCAGTTTTCTTTTAAAAACAAATAATGGTCATGTTTCAGCAAAAATCTGTTTGTTTTTTTTTTTCAGCTGTTGCATCCTCCTCCCTTAAATTGGTCCAGAGAGACCTGACTGTCTACTGGCTTCTCACAAGCACCTTCCCCACACCTCTGACTGATGGTACACCAGGGTTTTCCAGCCCACCCACTGCAGTGTTTGGCTGGCTGCTGACAAAAGCTCTGCCTGGGTTTAGGATGCAGCCATGTCCCTGGGCAAGTTGAGCTGTATGGCCTCTCCTCCTGTGGTGTATTTGGCCACTGGCCCGTTGCCTTCCATGGTGAAGAGTTTGCAAGTCTTGGCGTTCTCATGAACCGGTGTGGACTTTTTGGAGGAGATGGGGGAATTTGTGGGGCTCAGCTGAACAGCAGTGGTGTCCTGCACCGTGTGCTCACTAGTTTCAATTTCAAAGGCTGTGTTGCCAGGTTTGATGAGCCCAATGTTGGAACCTGGTTTGGATTTCCTGGCCCCATGAGCGGGGGGCCTCCGGCTGCAGATGCAGCAGGCACCGAAGAACGTGAAGGCCACCACCAACAGGATGGGTCCAATGATGATGGGAGGGTTGTTCACAGGGAGGAAGGTCCCAAAGGCAAATGCTCCCACTAAAGTGATGTTGATCCCTGCCAGCATGATGCAAAGTCCACAAGCGCAGCAGAGAGCAGGGGAGGGGAGGCCCTGGGGTCGAGTCTTTTTCTGGATGGGTTTTTGGGACAAAGAGGCGCTGCTCTTTTCGCTGAACATGTTGAGATGGGTCTCAGTGGTCACTTCAATCCTCACGGGGTGTATGCTGTGATGAGAAGGCTAGCTCCGGTCTCCTGCTGCCTGGAAATCCCTGGAGAGGAACAGAGAACCATGCAGCTGTCAGAGCAGTGAACCAAAGGCACCTTTCCGCCAGCAACATCTCCAGGTTTGCTCGTGCCAGCAACTAAGCTCAAATCCAAGCCTGCTCTCAAGTCTGGGCTCTCCCTGATCATGGTGGCCACACGCAGTCACCCTCAGCCTGGAGCACTGAGCCCAGCGTGCTCAGTGTGCTTGGCTATCCATATGGATGATGCCATCCACAGATACCAAATGACACATTTGAATCCTTTTATGGATTCAAAATAATTTGAATCCATAAAAGGATTCAAATGTGTGTGTTTTGTCAGCTAGACCATGCTTTCTACCATGAATCACACCATCTTCAGTGTGATCACAGGAGATCCCACAGAAGGGGACCAGGAAGATTGTTTGCCTCAGCAACTGTAAACCTGAGCTTGAATAAGGTTTGTGCACAAGCAACACCAGCTCCTGGATGGAGGCTCATGGAAACTGAGATGATGAAGCTGAAAAAGAGCCTGGAACACACAGCCCTGACTGACAGTAGCAGCTTCTCCATGGAGAAGGATATTGGATGTGAAAAGAGCTGGTTTTGTGTTTGCTGTACTTCGCTGGAAAGTCAAATTGCCAGAAGCCAAATTGTCAGCAGTTTGCTGGTGATGCCTTTGATTTTACAGACAGGAAAGCATTTCTCTGCCCAGCCTGATGGCAAACAACAGCGGTCTGCTCTCTCCTGCTCCCCTGTCTAGCTCCCTAGCTTCTTCCCCCCTCTGCTGTCAAATCCCCTTCAAAAGTGTTGTCAGCAGAAAGCTGACACCATACAGTTTCTACTGCAAGAGCCAAGAATCACTGTTGTGCTATTAACAGTCTACACCCACTAAATTAAAAAAAAAAAATAAGACCAACAAACCAAACAATAAACCATCACCCGTCACCCTGAAATGTGCCAGTGGGATCAGCCGGACATTTTCAACATGTTTCCTAGGTTATAAAATTGTCCAGCACCTCCAACTGAGGCAAAGCTCTCTGCTGCTTTATTGGGTGTCATATCTGATTTTCTTGGCTTAGGCTTTTGTTTAGACCTGAATGAGTGCAGCAGTGAACTTCAAGTGAAGTTCATATTCAGTGAGACATCGGCTGGAGCTGATAGGGACAGGTGCATGAAAAGATTAAATCCTTCCTCATCTAGGGATGCATGACTGGGGAGGCACCTCTCAGCAGGCAAAGATTTTTCAGGAAACTCAGAGTGCGCAAGGGAAAAGGGGTAATTTCTCCATCAGCCAGGTTAACAGATATGCATGTTTCCCTAGCAGTGTCCTTTTGTTCTGCTTGGGAACCCCGGCATGCTGATGTGAGCTGGAGCCCTGATTCTGCCTCCTTCAGCAGCCCTGGACCAACAGCAAGATAGTTTCTGGTTAAAGACACACGTACACACACTGTTTACAGACCAGCTCTTGCGAATGCCACTCTGAACCTTTCACACACAGAGGCTACAGACACCCCAGCGTGGCCATTCCTCCTGCATTCTCCCACTGCAAAGTGCTCACCAGGGAACTGTGTGGCTTCTCGTGGTTAAATCACATCACAGATTCGCTCCACCAGGTTTCCTCCTCTTGACTCCTCACCTGCTTCCACTCTGAAAGATTTTCCCCTCCTGAGAGAGCCAGGCAGCTATCACGGCTGCTGGGCTCCAGTGGGATGCACTAATAAGCTGGCTGCCTGGACTCCTAGGCAAGGCATCACCAGAGGTCAGGCTCCCACTGAGACAGATTTTCAAGAGGAGCTTCAGGCTGTTGCCCCTCGGATCTCTCAGTAGTCACCTGTGATCACTCTAAAGAGACCATGCTGGTTTCCGGCTGCTTTCAAGGTTGCAGTGATATCACCCAGCATGGTCCTTGGTAGCTTATTTTCTCTACCTGGCAATTTTTGGTCATCATTACAGAACCCTGAAGGTAGGGGATTAAGCTTGGGCAAAATCCTCACTGGACCTGGCCAGGCAGTAACAGAGGAGGAGAAGAGGCGCCTTCAAGCACCATTGACAATGATAAATTAAGGCAGTCCATCCAAAGACAGCTCACCCCAACAGGTAAAAGAGAACCACAGTTCCACTCCAGAAGGATAAATGACATGAGAGGATGATCCAGCTGAGCTCAGGATGGGTTCAGGCACCATCAGCTTCCCAGGCATTCATGGTTGTTCATAGAAGGAGAGGGGACCAGATCTACAGTACAGAAACAGGGATGTGGAATGTAAAGGACTGAGACCTCTCACACTGCAGCTTGACTGAGAGGGGGCACTGGCTACTCCTTGGGCCCCCGTAAGACAGGCAGACAGCTGGCAGGTTGTGCCAAGTGACTGCTCAGGAAACAGCCACTATCTGCCTCCTGGCAAGTGACAAGGGAAGAAAGAAGTCAGGGCTGAGGTCTCATTTAAACTGTGTGAGCTATTCTGGGGCTTATCACACCCTTTCTATAGCTGCATCATGAGTGTTCTGGCCATTTTATGTCCAAGGCAAAACTTCTTTCCTATCCTCCTTGCTTGGAGCAGCTACGTGGGGTAACAGACCTTTCCCAGTAGAAAGCAATCGACTCACTGGAGATTCCAAGGGGAACCTCTTCCATGAGCCTGGGGACAGATTATCTTGGAAGACAGGCTTGAGGTGCATGGGGTTGGGACATGACCTGCACTCGCACCACAGGGTAACCAACAGCACACAGAAGAGAGTATTTCTGGACTGGGAACATTCAGAAAGTAGATCACTGTTTGCTTTTTTCTTCATCTCCATGGAAAACATCAGGGATTATACACAAGGGATTCCAGTTGGAAAACCAGATGACATGGGGATGGGAAAGCCAGCAGAGCAGTGGAGGATAAAGCAAAAAACAACCCAAAGCCACAGAACGCTTTGTGCTATTCTCTACCTCATAAGTGCCTGCAACAACACAAAGTCCATGTTCATTCTGATTGTCATGTACAGCAAAAGCATCTTTGCTCTCCTGTCATTTCCTAAAGCACAGGTTGATGCTATGGATAATAGGGTCAGGGTCCTTCTCCATCCCCATCTCAGCTACAAGAATGTACTGGTGTGGGTCAGCTGCCACTGCTGACATACCTGAGGAACTCTGGCAGCTTTTACCTTTCACTTCAGCAAAATCAATGGCTTAAAAAAATAACCAACTTTCCAGCCAAATTATAATGAGCGACTCCTGTTCCATCAGGATTGGAAAAAGTTCTCTTTGGGCTCTTTGTTTGAAACAGGTTCTTTTCTTAAGGGTTGGAGTGTAGGTTTCTTCTCCAAACAACATTTCAGCTTGAAATGCACTACTGCAAGCACTGCTAGGTAAGAATAAAAGCTGCATATCCAAGCTAGCATGATGGAGATCCAGAGGCTGTAGTGATTCCTTTCAGGGGAATACCCATCCCTCCCTATATTCTCAGGGGGGCAAAGAGAGACTTTCATCCGCATCTCTGAGACTTCCTAGAGCTCAAAGGGCACACTGACATATTCATCCAGCATTTTAGGAGCATCTAAAGCCATACCAGCAGCACCAGCAGCATGTACAGCTAAGCATGCTTTCCTCTTAGTTGTCGTGAGGGGGATCGAGCTGTCATCCTTCCACACCATCTCATTGCAACAGCACAACCAAAATATTTGTCAGACCCCAGATGAGTCTCCTTTCTAGACGTGTGATGGCACAGCAAAATAATGACAAATGTGATCAGCAAACAGAAATTGCAGTCAGACAGCTACAACCACCCCCTGCACACAGCCACGCTCACAAACACATAGGCACGCACTCTTTAGCTATCAGGAGAAGCATACGACTTTTTTTTTTTTTTTTTCTGGCCAAAGTGCTGGAAAACTCTCCAGCAGGGCCAGAGAGAGCCTCGGTGTCTGGAAGGGCAGGACACTCACCTGGGCTGGAACGTGGAGCCAGGGAAAGCGATGGGGAGAACGGGTGCCCCGGGTCTCCCCTTCACCCTTCGGTCCGGGATGACAAAGCCATGGCTAGTCCCAGCAATGCCAGGGGTGGAAGCCCAGCTGTGCGCTGGGAGGAGAAGGATCTCACATCCCTCCTCCCCTCTCGTCACCGAGGTCCGGAAACTTTGCTGGGGTGTCAGGCGGGCAGTCCTCGGAAGAGCTCAGCAGGCTCTGTGCGAGCTCGGCCGCCTTCTCCCCACTTTCGTCCTTCCCCTCGGAGGATGGTGTTGTTCTCCTCAGGCAGAAGGGGGTTTAGGCGCAGCATCCCTGCCCCGCCGCATCCTCTCCCGCCTCCTCCTCCTCGAACGAACCCGCGGTCCCCAGCGAGGCTCAGCCCACCGCGCCCCGCTATCCGGCACCGCTCACCCTCTCCCCGCTCCTTTCCCTTCTTCCTTTTCTTACTTCAAGGCTGCAGCTCCCGCCCCCTTCAGCTCACAGAGGTGCCCGGAGCAGAACAGCCCCCTTTTTTTTTTTTTTTTTCCCCCTAAGGAGAGGAAAAACCCACTACGCCGAGGGTCAGCCCCAGCCGCCCTCCGGCGGCCCCGGGGAGGAGAACAGAGCGCGGCCGCCGCAGGGGAGAAGGGGAGACACCGCCAAACGCCAAGGAATAGGATGTAGGCTCTCGATGCTGCAGCGAGGCACGGATCTCTCAAAGACAAGAGGTCTGAAACGCACGTTACGAATAAAAAAAAAAAAAAATTACAACTGGTGTGCGGTGCCTTTGGATGCTGGAGGGATGATGGAGGGATGCAGGAGGGAGTCTTTGCTGGGCAGCCAGCAGTGAGGGGTGCTGAGCCAGGACCTCTAGAAGTGGAACGTCCAGGGTGTGGGGGCTGGCAAATTAAAAGAAAATCCTCCCCAGATGCAAAACTGATGTTTCAAGTGGCAATCAGATCTCAGGTACACTTAAAGGCACTTAAACTAAAAACACACCTAATGCTAGACCTCGGTTGCAAGCACAGCCAAAACCTTAACTCCCATATTAAGAAGCCAACCTCTGTCTGTTTGTGGAGGTGATAACCACAGGAAGCACAGCAAACTGCAGCTTATGCACTGGATGGATCATAGATAATCCACCCACAGATGAAGAGGTGCTGACACTCACATGTCCTCATCTGCTCTCCGTGCCCCCACCTGCTGTAACCAGACTGGATGCTGCCAGCAACAGCTGAACAGAGGCTCCTCTCCAATTTATTGGAAGAACCCTTTGCAAACCAGGCTGGAGCTGATTGAACATCAACCATGCTCCCCTCTTTCTTGAATTACTGCTTTCATGATCGAGAGAGAAGGAGAAAGGTAACAAAGATGGCAAAAAACAAAGGTCAAAGAGATAAATCACTGAAAAGGAATGAACACTTACTTCTCTCTATTCTCTAGGCACCACTCCAGCCTGAGTATTCTTAATACAGCATCATCCTCTACTGCACCATATTGCATTTCACCTTGTAGGTCATCCTAGAAATTCAGGCAAAAACAAGTTTTGCAGAAAGGGGTTCTGTCTCTGACAAGGAAGACAACTCTGTTTTCTCTTTAGCTTGAGTAAAGCCAACAGCACATTGCACTGTTTGAGCAAGGGGGCAGGAGGGTGCCAGAAAAGCAGCGCTGATCAGATGTGTTGACTGCCTGGGCCCATAGAAAGAAATAACTGGGAAATCTCATTTCAGATCTTTCCAGAGATGCAGTGTCTCCTCTAGGGATTCCCTGAACTCCTAACATGAAGCTCAAAATGGCTCAGTACTCAACCCTACCAGAGAAGTGAGGGGAGAGTGCACAGTGGAAGATATTCTGGAGAAATCTCCCTCCGGCACATCTGAGAGAAACAATTCCACATGTGGCAGAACTGGTGTTTAGTGTTTGCTGACTGTTGCTGGGTAGAAACCGGAACGGCTGAACTCTTTCTTGGTGTAACTCCACAGAGCTCAACAGAAGCAGCTGAATAAGCCCTGTTTATGTAGAAACAGTGGACACCAGAGGGAAAGAGATCATCAGGGTCTTTGATTCGAGCCCACTGCTATCAAGTTGTATAATAGCATTCATAAAGCACTCAAGCTCCAAAGGAGGCCAATTAATACTGAATGACCTGCGAGTTGTTCCCTAATTGCTCAAAGCAGTGATGAAGAAGGCTGCTCCTGCTTCTGTTTTGCTGTTGCATGTCTCTCCATCACACTTTCTGCTTAATGGTCCGTAAACCCAATAAAAATGCTTTACTGAAACATTGCATATTTCGAGCTCCACTGAAACAATAATTCTGCGTTTCGCATATGTGGCCCTAACAACCTGGCAGACTGCGTTCATGTGATTAAAACAACTGCTAATTCAAGAACTAAAATTAAAGGCTAGATTTCCCACTGGTATAAATCAGAGCAGATTCATTTCCTTGCAGAGCTTTGATAGCTCATGAGCATTCATGATTTGCCAAGGGGGTTTTGCCAGACTGATGGCTTCTAGTTTTAAACTTGCCAGGAACTGGGAAGCCCTGCCTCCTTTAGAGGAAAGATCCCAGCTCTCAGCTGACTAGAAATTATATTCCTCTGGGAGAAGCTGTTTGTTCCCTGCTTCTGCTGAATTTGGAAATTAGCTGAAGTCAGAAATTATTGAATGTGAGCAACATTGCCTGTGTGCCTTTTCCCACTGTCAGCTCCTGACTCTGGTTTCAGTACTAAGAAATCTGTCTCAAGCACTCTTGCACCCACAAAGGCTGGGCTTCAGTGCCACCACCTCCTTGCCTGGAGCACGTCAGGATGGTGACTACCACATATGAAATCCTCATATAACACTCTGGTTATGTGAGGTTTCTCTCTGCAAAAATAACTGAAAAAGGCGGGAAGGGTGAGAATGATCCACGGAGGTTTCAAAGGATTTTGTTTGGGACTCATACTCGAGTGAAAGCACACGAGCAGCATCCACACTTCTGAGAACAGCAGCATGCCAACAGCCCAATTCCTCAGCATGACAGGACCAAAATGCAGCAGCCCATGCTGCTGCCAGCTGAACCATGCCCATCACACAAGAGTGTGTGGGAGACAGGGAATGGCTGGAAGTTTACGGCCCTTAATAAGATCATTAGACAAAGGTCACTGCAGAAACGTCCCCCTGCAGATTTCCATGAGATCTCCAGAACTGGCACTTCTCTGTGAGTTTACAGTTTAATTGCCCCTTAAGGGAAGGAAATGCCAGACTGAATCTGTTGTTGCTCCAAACCAGCTTTGAATGCCACCATGTCTGTCTGAAAGTTTGTGCTGTGGCAGAATCCTCCCTGTCTCATGGTTTTGCGATGCCTCTGGCACTTCAGAAGGGAGAAAGGTCAATTTCTGCAGCAATGTTTAATGTCTACAACATCAAGTACATAATGAAAGAGGCAAAAAAAAAAGATTAGTATTTGTCATTCTTAGAGGCAGCTGTGAAATTACTATGCAGGGGATTTAAACCCACGAAGGAGACACTTCCTTGCAAGTGTAATTAAAATCACAGGACTCTACTGTGGAGAACATCAGTATTAATGTTCTCAGACCCAGAACACAGATACAACTGGACCCGTCAAACACAGCAGACCAGCTGCAGCTTCTGGCTCGCCTTGTTCTCTTTGGGAATGACCTAAGGAGGAAAGCTTGCTCCAGGTTTGCCACTGTCCTTCTAATCTAAGCCTCTCTTATTGAGAGCTGTTGAGGCAAAATAATAGGTAAGGTAGATTATTTTACCTAGTCCAATATGACTGTTCCCACATCAGAGTGAAACTTTTGGTTTTTTTCTGAATATAGACCCAAAGTGGCTTTTCTTATCAGAGACACACTTCATGCCTAGTCTCCCTCAGTACAACTGCAATGTCCAGTGTACTCAGTGCATCTCAGCAGGGATGATTCCTTCTTTTACTCTTCCCAGGAGCTCTCTCACCACAAGCAGCACTGCCTTCATGACCTGAAGCATCTGGGCCAGCTGTCCCCAGTTCCACCAGCACATATTCCCATGCCCATGGCTTCTCATACTGTCCATCAGCCCCCTTAGAGCAGGGCTCAATTAGCTCCCAATTAATCATTTCAGCTGAAGACTGTAGGCAGAATACCTGTATTTGCTCACCAGGCTGGATCTCCTCAGGCTGCTGCAGCTCCTCATCTGTAGAGCACTCATTTTCCCCTTTGCACAAACAAACAAACAAACAAAACAGGCTTCCAGAATTTCAAACAAGTTTCTCCTTCCTGTGACAACCTCTCAAAACACTGGAAAGTTAGCAGACAGGAAACATCTGTGCAAGGGGCTGTCCTATTACACAAACAGTTCAGTAATTTTTTATGAAGCTTTCTCAAACAGGAGGAAATCAGCGGGTCAGTTATCAGCAAGGGGCAAATATTTTTAATTACCTGGCAGGGAGGATTATGTCTCCTCTGTTTAATTCTCAGTGTCTCACTGATAACCTAATTAGCAAGCAGCATCACTGGAAGAGCAGACTTGAAGTTATGTGGCTTTATTCTCCCAGGAGTCATGCACCCAGTTAATTTTCCTCTCTGATTCCTCCCCATATCATGGATCTCTCTGCTGACCAGATCTCACCAAGGTATAGTTGATCTGGAAGAGACAAAACCACACAGAGTACCCATCAGCAGCTCTCCCTTATGATTTCAAATGTGATTCATCAGAGACTTCAGTGTTCTATCTTCCTCTCTAAAAGAAGTGCTGGTAGAGATTTTAGTTGAAGGACTGTTGGCTCCTCATTAACTGAAATCAGAGTTTGCTTTTTATATTGTAGTTTGTACACGGTATGTTGCTCATTACACACTCTAATAGTTTTATTTGTCTTTCCCTTCTTTTCCAGGAAGAATACACCAATACATGGGATCTGCACAGGAGCTGCCAAGGCAATGGAAGCAGCACCACAAGAACCACCAAAATTCATGAGAAGAAGGAAGAGGCCAGCCAGCTGTGCCTCCCTCTGACACTGGATGGTGCACCACAGGAGTTCAGCCTTGGGAACCAAATCCACCAAGGGATCCGTTGGCCTGCCCACAGTGTCTTTCTGTCCATCCAACCACTCAAAAACTCCCTTAACCAAGGTACTGCTGCCCAGTCGAGCCACGGACAACACTGGAGGCTGGCTGCAGGCATGCTCGGGTGACTCACCTGCAAATATGTTTACATCCCTCATCCCCATGAGGAAAAGCACCTACATGGCTGTTTAGACCAACAGCATCTCTTTCCCAGTGGAAGCAGGCTAAGCTAGTTACTGTGTGTAAAAAAAGATGAATTATCGTTTTCCAAATTCAACTTGCCCCCAGACATGGAGACCAAACCCCCTTTGGAACAGATCTGATGTCGCTTTGTGAGATAACAAAAAGAGGCTTAATTTATGCCTCTTATATCCACCTGATAGCACGCCAGACCACAAGAGGTACTAATTACCAGCAGCACAAATCACATTACTCTTGCCAGTTTGGATTCCTGGAAAATCTAACTTTGAGGGATGTCAGACTCAACATCATGAACAGATGGTGTTTCTGTCTGAAGAGAAGACGTGTCCTTGATCAGTCTGTCACTGCTTAGGGAGCTGATGCTTTTGTTTCCCATCCAACAATCTTCACCCAAGGACTGAGGCTTTACAAGGCAACACAAAGTCTACAGGGATGATTAAGACCAGGAAATACAGGTAGAAAAGCAATTTCGAGGTGATATAGTTCATGTCCCTTCAAAATATCTAAGAGCTTGGACACAAGTGTGATCTCTTGAAAGCTTTTGTGACTTGCAAAAACTTTCAGGCCCCTCATAGCTCATTCTGCAGCACAACAGCAGAACTCTTCACAAGGCGAGTCCTTAACTCTTCAGAGCAGCAAAATAAGCAAGAATTAAGTGAAAATTAAAGGTCAGAACTGGAAGTCCTTCTGTGAAGGTCTGGAAACATTTTCAGTAGGAATCCCCTCTCCTCAACGGCAGGTTGCAGGAAAGAACCAGACTGCTTGGATCCTTCTGTGGGTTAGCCAGATCCCACAGAACTTCATGGAAGTTGTTGCAGTTACTTCAGCAAGCTTTGAACAAGGTCTGTAGGATGCTGCCTTGAGAATATTTACCCTCTGGAACAGAGCAGATGTCTGTGGCCTCCACGTGGGATATCAAGTTATAACACGGCATGGCACACATCATTAATCACATCCTCAAATGAAGTGATTATAAGGTCATCACGTCAAACATTGCCTAGCACCATTGTGCCTGCACAAGTTTTATTTTACATAAAGCCTGGGGAAGCATCTGTTTAAAGCACTTGACTCCAACTCATTAGCTCTGCCACAATGCCTCTGTCCTAATACACTTAATCTTTCTGCCTCTCTGTTCCTGCACCACCCTCCCAGCATCATCACTGGACACCCTGAGCAGCTTCTCCTCTCCCTCAAAGTACCTGCTGTCAGGATGGATTCAGTTCTCAGAGCAGAAGTTCTATGTTTGCCTGGAGCAGACACAGAGAAGCACAACCCCTTCACCAGACCCCGTAACTACCCACTGGTCCCAGAGGGAGAAGCTGCTGCTCACAGGTTTGAGTTAAGCTGCATGTGGTAGACATACAGCTTAATGCCTTCAAGAGCAGGATCGTTTTGCCTTCACAAGCAGGATCCAGAGGAGGAAAAGAAACCCCTTGTGCCATGAGAAGTATGGCAGCTCGTACATGATTAATTCAGCAGGCTTTGGAAAAAGATCCTCAGCAGAAAGCAGCATTATGGTCATATAACCCTTGCAGAGCTTTTTTTACAGTAGCTGAAGAGAGAGATGAAGAACCCAAACCAAACAAGATGTTGCATTACAGGAGCACTTTTCCAGTTCCACAGATGTGGTCAGAGCTGGACATCCCTTCCCTCATCACCTTTCAGGATGTTTTTTGTAAGACTAACATTTCACCCCTTCCACAAAGATCAGGGACTAAATGTGTGTTTGTGTGCCAGGTGCTACATAAACACACAGAGGTAAGGGATTTCTGCCTGAAAGAGGACAGGGGAATTTGTCAGAGTAGGAAACTGTGGTGGAGAGACTTTCCAGAGCTTGTGCAACATCCAGAGACACAGCATAACTACAAAGATGCTGTGAACATCCCATCCCATCCCATCCCATCCCATCCCATCCCATCCCATCCCATCCCATCCCATCCCATCCCATCCCATCCCATCCCATCCCATCCCATCCCATCCCACCATACCATGCAGGGCACTGGAAGCCATCAGCTGAGCACTCAGCTTCTCTAAGGTCTGCAGAAGACAAGGGTTTCACTCTTTTTCTTACTAAATCGTTTGTAAAAAGAGAGTAAGGACACTTAACCTGTCTGTGTGAGGAGTCACTGTTTGTCTATTCCTTGGGCAGTAGAAGTGGTGTTTAGAATCACTCACCACCACTTTAAACAAATGGGAAAAAATGGTCTGTGTGTCCAACATCTCGAAGATCAAACTGTGCAATAAACAAAGCAGCAGCTGAGGCTGAGGGTAAGAAACTGCAGCTGGGAGAGAAAGCCTGGCAGCCCTGGCTTGACCAGGGGAGGTGGTTAGTGCTACAGCAGCAAACTGCTGGGGAAAGATCTGCAGGACCTAATGGAGGTGGATTTGCAACAATTTTCTCATGCCCAGCAAGTCAGAGATTGCCCTAAAAACACTGCAGTGTGTTTGGATACAGGATGAATTCACCAGCTGTTTTCTGAAGAGCCTGAGATGCTGCAAACTTGATTAAGGAAGAGAAGGGAAAATAAATAAACCCAACTGATGGGAAGAACTTGGATGACTGTTTTTTAAAAGGAGTGAAATCATCTCCTCTGAACACAAGGTTCCCCCTCATCTTTTACATGTGCTCTCTAATTGATCATTAATTTATCTAAAAAAGGACAGGGGGTTATGGAAGCATTCCCCTGTCTTTCTGGTCAGATGAGAACTGAACGTTCCCTCCCTCCTCAGAGACAGGGATGGGCATCTGAGCTTCTGCTTAGCATTCATTTTCAGTTCTGATCTGCAGTCCCTGCCCAGCCAGCACAGAGTTTATCTCCACTGAAGAAACCCCTTTCCTAATGACTGGTGCTGGTTTCCATGCAGACGTGCTTTTCTCTCTTCAGATCTCTTTTCAGGATCTGACTCTGCACATTCCCATCCCCTTCCAATTACTGACTGAACTGTGTTAGCAGCATCCGTGGGATCACCAGGCTGGGAGCATACACAGAGCCGGCTCTAGAGATTCAGCTAACGAGGGGCACCTCATTAAGTACCTCGGAGAGAGCTTTCAGCTGATGTGTTTTCCTTTGCACTCAAGATGGGCCCGGAGCACACACGCGGAGTGCTGAAAGGAGGCTGCTCACAACTGCTACCTCATTAAGTGCAGTAACTTAACGACTTGCCATATCTGATGGTCTGTAAATAATTAAGCACGTCCCTTATTACTCCTTGCTGCTCCCTTAGCCAGTTTTCTAGCCATCTCCTTGCTGTCATCTTTCCCCCAGTGAAAATATTGGGGAGACTTTCTTGTATGTGCCCCCAGCCTTCCCCCTCTGGTGCTGCAGCTGCCACGCTGCCTACAAGAGAAGTCAGCACTGCTTTGGCAGGGAAGAAGCTCGTCAGATGGTCTCCAGCATCTTCTCCAGGGCCTCCATCCTCCTTACAAGCCTCACCTTACCAAGGGCACCACATCTTCTCTGTCTCCAGGCTTTTACCACCAGCTTGCCCATGAGGAAGCTGATCCCTTCTCTGTGCCAGACACTGCTCAGGGCATCCCCAGGCACAGAAGGATCACAGGCTTACCTGGGTGTTTGTCACATTTACCCCCATTTTATAAAATTGGAGGCAAATGCTCCCCCCATCCCAAACTCACCGGGGAGGAATCTTCTGTCAGCTCCTCTGTGTGTTCAGATGGGTGCAATTTGAAGCTGGGTGGATTGAAAGTGCAGTGCTACTTCTCTGTGAGATTTTCTGCTCACTGCTGGGGCTCGTACAACACCTACTCATCTCAGTGGGAGATGGTATATGCTTCATAGAAAGAGTAAGAAGCCAAAGTACTGAGTATGTGCATTTCTCAAGCAGTTCTGTATCCAACTGCAGCTTATTCGTGATTCAATAACATGGTGATCTCAGCTTCTGGAGAGATGGATTAAATCAATGATTAATTTAAAGTAATTTCTACCTTTTATAACCATTCAAGCTTATTTCCCAGGCCTGAGACCTGTAAGCCACGCTGGATCAATGCCTGGAAATCCATGAATATTATTTCAGGTGTAACTGTAGCACAGCAACATCCTCACTGCTAAGGAAACAGTTCAGCCCTTGGCTCAGCCAGAGTGGTGCTTTCTGGCATTCTGGGTCCAGTTTACTCATTTGCTCCCTCCAGGGATCATCCAGGAGGTCTGGGGATGTACAAGTGCAACACATGCAGAGATGTTTTTCTCGTCTAACTCACCCCTGTGGTTCCTCTCCAGCTGCTCCTGTACAATCTCAGTCCACTCTCAGCAGGGAGCCCAGGTCCGCAGTTCCCTCAGGCAAACACTCAAGGGGCTCTGGAGCAGCCCAGAGGTCAAGAGGCACTTGCAAACTCAAACACCTTCCCCATGTTTATCATGTAACAGAGGTTTGGTTGTTTTTTTCCTGATCAGGAGATTTTACTCAGCTCCTGGCGATAACCACACCACCCACGACACAGAGCAGAGACTCCTGCACCAGACTGGGACTGAGGAGAGGTTGCTGTGACTTAGGAAATGAGGAGATGTGCTTTTTTTCTTCCTGCCTTCCCTGAATCCCACGTGGCACCTTAGGAAGGGCATGACCTCTGTGCACCTTCTGCAGCACGTGGCTAATTGTGTTTGAGCCTCTCGGTCTCCCTGGCTCATCTGCTCAGCCATAAACTCTCCTGCTCTGCACCTTGCTCCAAGTCTGCAGCCATCTGAATGGCCAGAGGAATAGAAACAGCTGCAGAGGGACTGAACTGACAATGACCTGGTTTTATAGGCAACATAGAGTTGACTCTAATAGCCTTGAGTGGCAGAAGCGTCTGTGTGGGGAGGGAGGAGCAGAAGAACTGACTGCAGGAGAAATAAAAATTTAAAAAATTAACACAATACAATTTCCCCAGATAGCACTTGACTGCTTAGTTGTATCTCAAGCGATGGGTTCGTTAGAAAGCATTCATAAAACCTGCAGTATAATCCAGGAGAATTCATAGGAAACATTACACAGGAATTTATGGGTTTGCTGCAAAGTTTTATACTCTCAGTACTGAGGTTCAGTTCCAGAACACAGACTCTGGGGTGGGCTGGAAGCTCTCTCTGCTCTCCAAAACAGGCAAGAGGAAAATGGGAGAGAGAAGCCTCTTCAGGGGTGGTAGGAATCTCTGTATGACTTAATACTATGCCAGTAAGGTACTGGAGCATTCGAATTGGTTTCTGGTCCCTCCAAGGCAGAGAGAATTGCCCCACACACTGATTCAGGTTTTCATCTGGCCTTTTCATTTGCCAGAGCAGAAGTCAAGTGGATATTTTATTTTAGCCCTCTCAACTGTACCCCTAGTCCTTGTAAGAGCAGGAGGCAGGACAGGAGAAGGGCAAGAGGCAGGACACAGGAAGGACAGGAGCAGGACTCTCTCTGCACAGAGCAGAGATGAACAGATAAACAAAAGCAAAGCAGGGAGACAAACAAACACACACATGAACACCACCATGTGAGCCTCACTTCTGAAGGAAACCTGGCCAAAAAAATAATTAAGACCTATTCAGATCCTTGCCAGCTGGATCCAGCAATAGGCATGTGCATCTGCGCTGGCATTTCAGAGCTCTGCTTCTGTGACTCCCCAGCTACAGCTTCGTAACAGTGAGCAGCCAGGGTCAAATTTACTGTGCTGGGGGTGGGAGGAGGGAGAGGTGATGCTCCAAGCCTCTGCCTCACTGTGCAGTGAGCAGAGGTCACCCAGGAGACTGCCCACACCATGGCTGCATCCAGCCACACCAGGCATCCAGCTGAGATCCCTCTGCAGCAAGGTGGAGGGAAGGGAGGGAAGTCAGAGTGAAGGATGGAGAAAAATAGCAGTAGTCAGCCAAGAATTAAATACCCTGAGAAAGTGCCAGCAACCACCCCTTCTGCTTGTTATCATTCCTTTTCCATTTGCTTTTAATTTCCTTAAACTATAATTTGTTAAACAGGCTGCCCAGTAGGTATAATCTCAGAGCTGACTGCTATGCAGGTGCTGCTTCTAGCCTGGAGCAGAGAGAAACATATCAACATCAAGACTGGGGCACAGCCAGGAAAGCTGCTGATTCCACTGAGAAAATACTAAACATAAACGGTGTCCTGCTTCCTGCTGCCAACAGGGGCATTAAAAATCACAATGCAGACAGGACATTGCTCAGACCAAAGATGAAACAAGACAGAAAAAATGCAGGGACACACACAGGGGACCCACTTGGAAGCCAGAAGGCCCAACCCACACCGGAGAGTCCCAGTTTTTCAAGGCAGGGAGCTGTCTCTCTGCTCTGCATTTGCAGTGCAGCTCTGGATGACATAGTTCCTTGAGTGGAGGTGTGAGCAGCAAAACTAGGCAGAACTGATCAGAAGCCTTTCAAACCCTTGTTGCACATAGAAAACCAGACAAAGTTTCATCCAAAACGTGTTAGGTCCCATGAATCTAAGCTGATTTTCTTGCAAAGACTGGACACTTGCTTTCTCCTAGACAAATCAAGGACTGGCACCAGGTCCCAGAGGCTGCTGTCATGTGGATTAAGCAGGGCAGAGCTCCCAGCTTTCCAGCAGAGACCTTGGAGCCTGGAGATGGATACAGAGATCCCACATCAATCCCTGAAAAGCTACTAAAGGAAACCAGAGTCAATAAAAACCCACAAACATTCTGGAGAAGGTACCAGGTCTGAGAGCACTGAGGTCACACAAAAACAGGATTCCAAATTGAAGTCTTCTATCCTGCAGAAAAAAATGGATTTTTAAGCTTGCTTTAGACTCTCAAGGACAGCTGCAATCCCCAAACATAAATAACAGAAGCTATTTGGGTGCTTAAATGTTTTTTTATGGGAGGAAGTGGCATGATGAGATTGCATTCTGATGAGACCAGAACACCCATCAGTTCATTTGGAAAAGGAATCCACAATAAGGTATCACCTTCTGAGACCTACTAAAGCTTTATTTTCCCCATCAAGTGCTTTTGGACCCACAGTGAATGTTATGGGTCAGACACCCAGTGCCTGAGGGTAATTCTTTTGGGTGTGAAGGACAGATTGACTTCAGATCAGTTTGTAAAATGAGCCTAAGCTCCCACTTTCCCCTGTTTGCTTTTGCTTTCTGTAAAATTCCCTTGGCTAGGCAGCACCACTGCCAGGCAAGTTGTATTTTAGACCCTTTTAAAGACGTTCTATCCAGCTGTTTTTGGAGTGCAGTCCTGCATCTCCAGCACCACTGGCCCAAACTCCCCCACTGCCTTCACGTCCCCAGTCCTGCTGAGTGAGGCACTCACACAGGTCTAGGTCCAGCTGAGGACATAAACAGTATGTCAGAAGCAATTTCTGTCAAACAACACACAGCTCAGTTCACCCACAGGTGAACCCACAGAAAGCAAAGGAGTAAAGGCAACCCCTGGCCCATCTGCAAACCGTTTACCCAAACCACGCTCCTGTAATGTTCCCATAGCCCAGGTACTGCCAGCTGAAATCCCCAAGCCTGGCACCCCGCAGATGTCTGAGAAATGTTGTTTGTCTCCTCCTTCTCCCTAATTTTCAGTGACACAAGGCAGTTTTGTGGCCAGCAGTTTGCATCAGCACCAGCCAGAACAACCCCTTTGGCTGCAGGTGCGAGGATGGGGAAGGCGGTTCTGGCATTAACCAAGACCACCCCACCTTGTCCTGCCAGCCCTGACCTCTCAGAGGCTCATCACCCTTTTGTCTTTGCATGATCCTCTCCTCTCTTCCCCACCCACAGCCTCCTTGAACCCTACACTGGTCTCTCCACTGCTTCACACGTAGTCACCACCACCCTGGGCCTCTGGGGCTGTGGGAGCAGAGCAGGGCTGACTGAGGAAACGTGCCATGAGGCAGAGGAACACCTTGTGACCGCTTTTGGTGAAGATCTGCCACTAGAAAGCAGAAGAAGTGGATGTTCATCACCTGCTGAGCTGAACCCTCTGATCGCTGGTTCAGAAGGCAGGAACTCTTCCCAAGACCGCAGCTGGCACATCCCCACCCAGAAAGCTCTAACTTCACAAGCAGTTATTTCAGGATGAAGGTGAGCTGTTGTTTCTCTCTGTAAGTCTTGTGAGGGCAGTGTGACCCAGTGTTTTTCACCCGCTCGCCTCCTGCTTTCACCCGTCATAGGAAGCAAACATCAGCTCTCTGAGGCCAGACAACTTCCACTCAGGTTTCACCACCAACTAATTATTGCAAAGGGGTAGGAAACTGAAACCTGTCTAGGATCATACCAGACCTGGGCTAGGAAAATTCTCGAGTTCATCCTCTGTAGCTAAGCCACCTCTTACAAGCCAAACAAGAAAGATTATTAAAGATAATTGTTATTGCAGTTTTGAGCCAGCTGAGACAGCTTGTACTGGGAAGAACAACACATTGTGCCTGAGAAAACCCGTTGTAAGCATTGGATTACATTTGCTCAGAAAGGTATCAGGCTGAAAGATGGAAAGACTTAAATCTTTGGGCCACTAAACAGCAGCAAAACAAAGAAAGAGCTGAATGTCAGTGGAAATGGGGAAGATTAGGCAGAGGAATAGGGAGTGTGGCTGCAACACCAATACAAAGCCAGGTGCTGAACACAGAAGGCAAACACAAGCATTGCTGACCTGCACAAGGCACACACATCTTCCTTCCTGCACCAGCTTTTGCTAATTTTACAAACAACATTTTACTGAAGAGAGATTACTTCAGGTTTTACTAGAACTGGCCCCTCCACTTGTTTCAACTTTTGCATTAAGCACCAAGATGCTCAGAGCAGAAGAGGACAAGGTTCTCTAGCAGCTCACAAGCCTCCAGCCAGTTTGGGAGAGAGTTACAAGCTTCTAAGAAAATAAGCTGCTAAGCAGAAGGGGAAAAATGCTCTTCCTGAAGAAAGGGCAACAAATGGCTACTTGTCAATTGAATCTAGATAGGAAACAAGAAGGTCTAGGCCAGGGCACATTGAAGCTGCTCTGAAAATGCTCATTGCTAAGACAGCCAAGCCAATTGCATCCACATGAGACAGGAGTGGTACAGTTACCCCTGCGTTCCCTCCAGTCCCCACCCCACAACAGCTCCTGTTGGCAACAGGCCATAGGCAGGAGAGGCAATGCTTTCTGCAGCCTCTTCAAGGAGACATCCAGAACTCTGCATCCTTGTGAGAGTCCTTAACAGCCCATAAATAGAGCACTTGTGCTAAGAGACAGCTCCCACTTACACTGCCAGCGGCTGCCCTCTCCTACCCGTGGCAAGAGCACTGTGGAATAAAGGACCTTGCCCCTTTAGAGATGGTGCCTTGTTTTAGCTATAAGCCTTGAGGCCCTGGTGACTGGGAAGGAGGAAAAAAAGAACAAACAGCAGTGAGAGCCTTATGAAACCTACAGCAATGCTTCCCATGGGATACTCTTGGGGTTTGAGCCGAGCAGGAGGGGCTGAAAGGAGGAGAAACAGCAAGGTCAATAAACAGTACAGCTCATCCCTGAAGCCAGAGGGGTTCTCCACAGTCCAAGACTCATCTCAAACCACACAGAGGAGCACAACTTCAGTACTGACATTGCTTTGTTACAAAGTGAAAAGGTGACAGTCCCACAGGATGAGGTTATGTGGAGACACAGGGTAAGGTCCTGAAGACTGGATGTCCCAAATAAAACCAGGAGACAGAGGAGGATTAATTTTCCTATTTCCTTTCATGAAACAAGAGGTAAAGTGAGGCACGAAGCAGTTCCCAGGATAGACATCTGTGTGCATGGCTCCAGTTAGGGGTGCTAGAGAGAGCAAACATCTGCTTCATGCATCAAAATCTCCAGGGACACAATCCAAGGAAAAGGAACGTTGCTTTCATTGGCTGCCTTTTTAAAATAGATTGGGCATTTTCTTGCACTTCAGAAATCACAGCACGTGTGTTCTTGAGCTGTACAGACTTGGCCCCGGTCAGGGCTCCAGCTTCTGTCCGGAAATAAAACAATGGGCAAAATCTGCATTCCTCTCTGGAAGCGTTCCCACAAACAGCAGCACAACTTTAATTAATATAATTAGCACCCGTAATATATTCTGTTCTTACAGCTGTGACAACACAGACACCTCGATCTATACTAGGGCCCCTCTGGAGTGTGCTGGGATATTTTGTCCTTTCTCAGCATGTCACGCCACCACCACCAAAGGAGTTCTTCCTAATGGGTTTTCCAGGGGAAAATCACGAAGAGGGATGATTTGATGTTTCACAAGAGCCTTTGGTTCCCCGTCCCATCTTCAAACAGCCCTGTTAGAGCACATCCTAGCCACAATGCTGAGTAGCCCCAAGCTGTTTCCAGCTCCCTGAAGTGGACATGTGGGAGCCATAGTCTGCATCCCTGGAAAAGGCTGCAAGAAACCCTGAGCTGGGCTTCCAGCTGGGAAGACTGAGGTAGTGCTATCAGGCAAGTTCACAAGTTGCTAGACAGATCAGCAGAGAGAGATTGATTTTTACAAGCAAGCCAGATACAGAGGGGCAAGGTGGTATTAAATGTATTTTCCACTTTCCCTTGGCAAAACGCCCTGCCAAGGTCTGTGGATTGTTTAATCTGTGATTGAATTGATACCTAATGCCCCTAAGGATAGCAGGCTTTTCTGGAAGTGAGGGTTTTAAATACATCTGTTTGGGTGACAGACACAAAAAGTGTCAGAGAACAAAGGATAGGAAATGTTGTGGGTGGAGTAGGGGGAAAGGCATCCCCCAGACCTTCCCTTCCCAACTTTTCATTACCAGCAGGCTCACAGCTGTGCCAAGATGTAACTTGATAGCTCTGGAATAAATTCTGAGAGAGGACCAAGGATGCAGATTGAAAGACAGCACAAATATGTGCCCAATGGGCAAGAACCAAAAAGACCTATTATCCCTGTGGAGTGCACAGACATGCAGCAGCAATCATTAACTGCAGTCAAGTGTATTATCTCTTCATGTGCTCTTCTCCTGTGGACCTGACAATTTGTCTCATCCTACACCTTCAAACATCCGATAGCTGGGAGATGCAACAAGTGAGATCTCACACCACAAGACATCATTAGTCTGAATACATCCACTCAAGGCTGTTTATTTTTCTTCAAAATAAAGCAGAAACATTTAAAACCTTGATGTACAGTCATGAGAACAAGTGAAGCAAGAGCCCAGCACATCTGACAGTTCCCCTCTTTTGTGCACTCTGCTAATTCATGACCATTGATGTTATATGACAATTCTCTCCCTCATTAACAATTACTTATTAGCCATATAACTAACTCAGCCTCTTCACTGATGCTCTGTGAGATCCCTGCTCTTCCCTTTCCCCAGGGGGCAAATACACCTCTCACAGCCCTCACTTTGCCCCAGATCAGAATTTTTTCATCCTCCTCCTCCTTTTTTTTTTTTTTCAAGAAAAGAATTGAAATGAAAACAATATTGTTTCTACCGAGAGACGGTGGCAGCAGCTCTGAAGCTTTTATGAATTACAAAACGTTGAAGAGAATAAGCCTGATGAGAGGGAATAGGGAGGTATCACTTGCTGTCATCAGAGGACCTCCCGGGAAGAGCTGAACCCTGAGTGTCCCAAAAATTAGGAGTGTAAATTGATATGTGCTCCTTTGCTTCACAGAATCTGCGTCATATGAGGCAGGGGTAGCTGTTACCATGGTAACTAATCTAATCTTTATTTTAATTTTTGTTGTAGTCAGATCACAGCAGATAGGAAATAACTATGCTGAGAATTGGAGAAATTGTATGTGCAAACACATGCACAGAAAACATGTAATTGCGTACACGGCTGTAAGTAAATGTAAAAAAAAAATGTTTTAAAATGGGGAATACACTTTTTAGGGAAATAGAACCGAATTTGACTCAATCGTGGAGGCACACAGAACAGAGATAGTTCTATGCACAGACATTGTGTTCAGTGTAACTGAGCCTATGACTGCCCTAGGGAAAAGGACAATGTACAACTTCTATACCTCATTTGGAGAAATGCCTTATCCCATCCAAAACTGCCTGTTGGCTCATTCTCCTTCCCATGAAGGCTTCTTATGGAGAAGAAACACAGGAAACTCTCTGTTATTTCCTAATACAAAAGCCCTGATATCATCCCTTAAGCACGATCCCAGGGATCCAGGTATCTGGGTGGTGTCCTGGTTTTGGCTGGGATAGAGTTAATTTTCTTCCTAGAAGCTGGTACAGTGCTGGGGTTTGGATTTAATACAAGAATAAATTTGATAACACACTGATGCTCTAGTTGTTGCTAAGCACTGTTTACACTGAAGTCAAGGCCTTTTCTGCTTTCCCTTCCACCCCGCCATGAGTGGGCTGAGGGTGCATGAGAAGTTTGGAGGGGACACAGCCAGGACAGCTGACCCCAACTGACCAGAGGGACATTCCATACCACACGGTGTCATGTGCACCATAAAAAGGTGGGGGGAGGAGAAGAAAGGGCTGATGTTTGGAGTGATGACATTTGTCTTCCCAAGTCACTCTCAATGGAGCCCGGCTCTCCCGGGGATGGCTGAACACCTGTCTGCCCCTGGGATATGCTGAATGGATCCCTTGTTTTTCTTTGCTTGTGTTCACAGCTTTTGCTTTGCCCATTAAACTGTTCTTATCTCAACCCCTTGAGTTTCCTCACTTCTACTGTTCCAATTCTCTCTCCCATCCCACATGGGGGGAGTGATGTGTGTAGGGCTGAGCTTCCCTCTGGGGCTAAGCCATGACAGTGGCCCCCAGTTAGGTACCACCTTAGGCCACTGTCACCACCATAGGCTTCCAAAATGACAAGTTCCTGGTCTGAAGTGAGATTGTTTTCATGACTTCATCAACAAAGCTCAACTATTTTACATCAACTTTGTTTCGTCAAAGGGCCCTTTTACAATGACTCTTTTATAGCTGTTTGCTTTTGCCTGGAGAGCAGGATTTTCCATGAAGAGATCCCAGACAAAACACCAAACTCTGACACTTCTGCCACCAACCCAAATGTAGAAGGCAGCTTGCAAACCTAACAGCTTAAGGACATAGCACACAGCAAAACTCACCACCAACAGGACCCACCCTGAAATATCCTGAATCAAGAGCAACCTCAGCTAAAATTCAGCCTGTCTTCTGAGCCATGACACTGTAGGAGGATTGTGTCATGGGTGAATCAGACAGGAAGGAAACATGGAATAAAAAGGTCTTCTTTAAGTTTCATAGAGACAACAAACACCTCTGCCCTTTGCTGGCTGCACAGCACACATGAAGTCCTTTGGCTGCTGATTGCCAAAGGCTGGAGGTTGCCCACAGGAAAAGTACAGTAATCGCACGTCTTCTTTCAACATCTCCTCCTGGCCACCGACAGAAAAAGGATCCAGTTACACAGGATTTAGCTTGGCCCAAAACAGCCCTTCTAATTCTCAGCAAGAAGCCAAGAGATGTTCCAATGTCCAGTTTAGAGGGTGATGGGATTACCAACCTTCCCTTCAGCTATTACCAAACCAGACCCTGACCTTGAGGGCCAAATCTCTCTTTAGTGTAGGAGGAGGCAAGTCAAGACTGTGGAATAATAGGTTCCCTAAAAAAGAAGTTTTGCTTTGAAGCAGTGACTTAATTTAGGCAGATGAGAGAGGTGTTTAGAGAGAGATGGATGTTTGCGCCTGGAACAAGAACAAGCAGAGGAAGCAGCTCAGTAAATGATATGGGTTTAGGTATTTTTAGTAATGTAATGCAGCAGTAAGAGGAAAACAAATAAGAAAGAGCAGGAAAAAACAGAAATCAGCTTCAGCCAAGTACAATGGGATCACACTGGTGCACCAGTGCAAGCTCCTCTCACCACCTTTATGGTCAGGCTAGAATCAACCCATTCCCGTGATCCCGCTGTCTCACAGAAAGCCTAAGCTCAGGGTCTGACTGAACACACTCAATCCCATGGATTTTAATCACACCCCACTAAGACACGTCCCTGTTCATCCATCTGCTCCTGGTTGCTGCTGGGAACCCTCCCATCACCTCTGATTGCAAAAGCAGCAGCAGCTGCAATTAATACTGTGGAGACACTTTCAAATGCTCCTCTTGGCAGCCATCTGGCTTCACATCACTCATATCCCTGCTAGGCAAAGCAAAAGGGTATTTTATCTCCTGCCACCAGTAGCTGAAGGATGGACTAAGACACAAGCAAGACTGATGTGAAACAGGAGATGGGTTATAACCAAGCAAGAGGCAGAGAGAGGGTGCTCAGCAATACTTACATGCAAACAAAAGGGGAGCTGTCTTCCAGAAGTAACAATTGTGAGTTTGCATGCCCTGAGGGCCCGTTTTGAACAGTGCTCCAGGAGGTCTCAATCATTTGTTTTGTCTGCTTTCCCTAGTTTTTCCTACCATCATCATTTTTGCTCCTCTCGGTTTCCCTTCTCCAGGCTCTGAGTGCAAACAAACACAAGAAGTCAGGTCTTTAACTGCTCTAATTTGAGCAGTTCCCTGGATGTCCTGATTTAACTCAGCCTGGTGTCTTCAAAGGACCCTTTAATAGCAATTACAGGCCAGAGGAGTGAGATTTTGATTTCGAATTAATCCAGGCTAGCTCAATTCAGAAGTGCCAAGTTTTGCCCAGCTGTGCCATTCAGCTCAGAGTTCTGCATTGTGTGTAAATGCTGGCAACACAACAGGAAAGAAATGAGAAAACACACTTCCTGAGATCAGAACAATCTCTCAGAACCAGGTTTGTGCAGTCCCTATTATAACAGGGACCTTTGACACATATGAGATTTTTAGATTTTAAGTTCCACTGGTGAGAATTTTGCCCCAAGACCTAAGATGAGTATCTTTCTCGTGTTGCAGGAAACATCACACAGTTAAGATAACTATGTTGAACTCGGATGCAGTACTCAGTGTAATTTTAGTTCAGCTGCAGAATTTCACTGGGCAGGAATCTGAGATGAGGCAAATTTTGGTCTCAGCCAAGCTGCTGGCTCAAGGGAGGACTTGTATGAGCCACATCAGCTTGCATTTCTGCCTGATTCCTCAGTTATGCCAGTTATTGTCCTACAAAGGAGATGAGGGACCCTGCAAATGACCTCCCAAGTGGAACTCTTCAGGCACCCAAAGCTCCTGAACCCTTCTCTGGTAAGCAGAGGTGGGGATCCAGGAAAGGACAAGTTAAAGGAGGACCAAGGACTAAAAATGTTCATCTGAAACCTACCAGTGAGAATCTTGATCTGAACAAACTCAAAGCCAACGTGTTCTTAATGCCCTTTTAAGGCGGATTAAGCAATGTGCAAAAAGGCATCACGTATTTATTTTTTAAAATCCCATCTGTGTCACATGGACTGTAAAACACCCAGCTTTTTAAAAAAAAAATTCGATAAAGTTTGAAAAGAAAAAAATGCTTTCAATACAAACCTTTATTCACAAAAACATGGCAAGAAACAGAGCTGCCAACTGCTACACCTACGCTCATCCTCTGAATTAGGTCTCCTCAGCAAGTCAACATCCTTTCTCTTATACAGCTTTCCTGCTTGCAGATACTGAGACAGAATGAGGTTGCAAAGAGATTTCTATTACCATCACTTCCTTCCATGCACACTTCACTTACCCACTTTGTTTTCTAGTAGAGGGCTTGGGTTTCTTTCATTCTGTTTAGTTTTTTTCTTCCTTGCCCGCTTAAGTTAAGACAACAACATTTTGTTCTGTATTTCCACGGCTCTTCCATGGTGATTTGTTAACAATGTTGGGTTTGCAGTCAAATGACTGGAAAGATAAAAAGTTGGCAAGGTGCTTCCCTCATTAGGGAACACAGCTCTCAAGCGCTCCAGAGCCAGCCTATCAGCTGAATTATTCAACAGAAGAAAAAAACACTTGACAAAAATATTATAAAAAAAACAACACTGCAAGAGTAGGGAGGGAAGGGAAGCTCATCGACTTTGGAGCTTGTCGTAAAAGTTTGGCAGCATTCCTCAAAACTCATTTTGGGATTAAACCCATCTAAGGAACTCCGGCAAGGCTGAACGGCTGCACGGCAGCAGACAGAAGCTGGCATTCATAATTCAGACATTGGACTGTATTGTTGCTGTCTTGAACTGATAATGATGAAGCCCAAGGGGAGAATATCTCCGAAACCATAATGTAAGGGATCTGTTTATGTGCAATTTGTGAGTAACTGGTGGTGCTGGAAATCTTCCATATCCAGCCACAGGCTTTAACAACTCACCATGAAGAGTCACAGTAATAGTTTGTGTGTGTGTGTGTAATAAATACTGTGTAATTCAGAAAACCATTAACCACCCATGGGAGAGGAGAGTGTTGCCTCGCATGTGCCAACAGCAAGAGGAGCTGACGTGTGGCAGCTTGTGCCATAACAAAGCCTATGAACTGCACCAAAAACTCTGATGGGAAAGTCAGAATTGCCCAGCATCTCCTCTGGTGTAGCCTGGGAAAAGAAAGTACTTGTTTCGGGCACAAAATTAAGCAGGATGGTCAAGACCTTGAAGTTCCTTACACTGCTGGGGAACTGCATGGAAGTGGGTAAAACCAGGGTCTTAGACTTAAATCCTGAGGGAGATCACTAAGGATACAGACCCTGGTGAGAGATTTCCTTCATCTGAGAGGTAAAACAGAGCTGGTATCTTGGAGATGCCTCCAGATTATGGACAAAGTCCTCCGCTGGAGAAGTCAAAACAGACTGGATGGCACAGAAGACAACTGTCCAGAAGCAGTGTGGACAGGGAAGAAGGGGGATAGTTAAAGCACAAAATCACAGGGACTGTGATTTAGATATCAACTGGGAATCAGAAGCAGGAGAAATTTGGACTCGTCAAAGCTAAAACCCACAAATATTGTGAAGAAAACAGGAAAAAAAAAAAATCATGAGATCTCTACCTTTTCTTGCAGCTGTACGTTATTTCCCGTGCTAAAGTAAAGGGCACTGAGTTTTATACAGCTTCATAAGCTATAGGGATCTGTTTATTTTAATTGGTGTATGATATTAGGAAGGTAAAACCAAATCTGGAGATCCAGGAAGCACGTCCTTTAGCTACTGCAGAGCCTGAAAGAGCAATGCTGCATATGCAGCAGGTTACCACCCACTCACTCGTTCCCAGGCACGTTCTTTCTTTCACCCAGAAACATTGTACAAATAGATGTTTGTATTTTTTTTTTTGAAGAGATTGGTCATACACACATTTTGTGTAAAAGTAAACTGCGGTGATGTTAGCCCCTGAGAGGAATCTGCACAGAAGCCAGAACTTTTATGCCATGGTTGTGCTGAAAGGACGGGATCTAACAAATGAAGTGAAAGCAGGAACAGTGGAATTCATCAAGCAATTAAATCATTTTAGCTGATGACCCAGACAGAAAGAGAAGTCAGGCAGTGAGATCTGCTGATGACACTGAGCCCTCACTTAGAAGAAGAGCAGAATATCACAAGCATGATGCTGAGCACCTCAGTAATGCAACAGGGCTGCAAGTCAATAGGAGACAGCATTGCTATTAGGGAGCAATTAGAATTTTTGCTGTGAAGACTTGACCTCTGGTCTCTTGTTCCCAGAGGAGAGGAAAGGACTGGGTATGCAGCAGCAAGATAATGGCTGCAAACACCAAGACAGCAGAGGAATCTTAATGGAATTGGGTGAGAGATTTCTGTGAGCAGGGAGGGATGAGGGCAGTGTGTAAGGCAGTGACGTGCCCTAGGGCACACAGCTGGAACCAGAATGGGGGAGGTTTCCCATGTGAAGGGCTCAGTGTATTTACTTGGACACACGAGGGTGGAGAAGGAATGTGATTACAAGGAATAACTAGAAAAGTAGAGATATTAGAGATGAGGTCACTGCATGAACCAAGGGGTAGAGAGTGGCTACTGATGTGTTCAGATGCTCCCTTCAGGCTCTCCTCCAATCTTTACAACAGCCCAAACCTTTCATGGCTTTGAAGGTGGGAAAGGCAAATAGCCCTGACTTCCAAAACTCAAACTGAGCTAGAGTGCTTACATCGCTTCCAGCCCTATGAAGAAGGGAAGGGAAGCTACAAGGGAGTCTGAACAGACGGAGTAACTCTTCCTGGAGTAGCTCCAGTGCCAGCTTAGTGTCTTGCCCAGAGACCCCTTGGTATCATTATCCCTTGGGATAATGTGTGTGGAAGGGAAACACACCAGATATTAACAGGATCACTTTCAGATGACAGAGTTTGGTGTATGTTTGCAATGCTACACTGATGACAGCTGATATTTCCATACCAAGACAACCAGTCCAAGTTGCCAACTGATTTCCTAAAAAGCCCCTTGTTACCCCAGTTTTTTTAGGATCCAAAGCAAATTGGCCAAAATGGATTCAAATACTTGGTTGAGACTTCTGTAAATTTCTCCACAGATTCAACAAGGCAGGAGAGAAACTGTTTGAGCTGAGGAATGTAGGGCTTTGATATCGATTAAAGTAAAGCTGCTTCCCAGACCTCGGGCAATGCTTTTGGCAGTAGTGAGTGTGCTGCCATGGTTCAACAAAGGGTAATTAATCAGAAGCCAGTGTAATTGAACACTCCCACTGCTGCTCAATTAATCTGATCACTTCCCTTATAAATTCAGAATCCCAGCCTGTGACTGCAGCAGACCTTATTTATATGCCAGTGAGGTTTCCAGTTTGGATCAGACAGACTGTTCTGGCATTTCCAGCCCAAGCCCTAGGGCTGTGTTCATGCCACTAGCACAGATATCACCGCTGGCTTCCTGCAGTGCATCTGCAGGGGGAAATCAGATGCTCCAGCAGCACATTTGGTGAGAATAGCAGGATGAAGGCTTGCAAAGCTGCCTGAGTGGTTTAGATCTAAAACGAAAAGAAGTAGGATAGCCAAACCTCATAGGGCCCTCATGGTATTTTCTGCAGGAGACAGAGTCTGTTCCAGTTTCAAGTAAAACTAGAAGTGAATTGCTCAGAATGGGGCAGTTTTACAGCTGTCCCTTCCTGCACTGCAACAGAGCTGAGAGCAGGTGTAGAGATGGGAGGGAAGGCACCCTGCTCTGATGAAACACCACAGTGGTTTTGCAGGGCATGGATAGCACTGTGAGACAGTTTAAGGCAGGTCATGAGGAAAGCTGCATTCAGCTGATGCTGGAAGGACATGTGGGGGATAAAGGGAATCTTCTCTAGCCAGGGGTGACACGATCCTATCCCAAAACATGGCAAAAGGCATGTTCTGCATGGCCTCCACTGAGCTGGGAGAGCATTGGCAGCCTGCTGTGAACACAGCTTGAAAACACCTGAACTAGGTGAAGAGTTCTCTGTAGAGCAGCAAGGATATGACACAGCTCAATATAAGGGGAAACCAGCCAGGGTGGGACCAACACTTGTTGAAGTCAGTTGGAAGCGTTGTCCCAGCACTCAGTGCTTTGGATGAGCACGGAAAGCATTTGCTCCACAAAAGTTTTTCACAGCAGGCATAGACATTTTTCTCTGAAAACAGCATGTCCCCATGGAAAATGTCACACAGAAACAAAACACAATGCTGACTTGTGAGCTATCAAAAGGAATCCACCCCTGGATCATCCCAGCAGTGCTGAGTGCAGCCAGTTCTGCCCATCCCTCTCCAGCAGCACTTTGTCTCAGTCCCAACACAATCTCTCGCTTTCATTTAGCTCCTCTCTGCTAGAGAAGAAAAGCCAACAGCAGCTACTTCTGCTCCTGTAACTAAAGGATATTGTGGTTCTTGCATCCTCAAAGCCAGCATGTAGTACCCTCAAAAGAAATTTTAATTTCTAACACCAAACAGCAGGCACAGCAACCACAACCAAGTGTTCTGGTCAAGCCAGCTGCCAATAAGCCATGCAAAACATTAGTGCAGACACACAGGTACACCCTCCTCTGTCCCTGGCAACTCTTTAAAGCTGGAACAGTTTATATTGGGATTAATCTTATAACCCAGCTCTCTGACTGAAGAGGACAGGACTTGACCCTTCCCACATTCCCTTTTCACCAACCTTTGTCAGTCTGTGTCTGCTCTCCTCCCGCATGTAGCTCCATGAGTTTTTTCTCCATTTCATTCCACAGCAGGCTGCAGTGGCCATGGCAGTCTGCAGGAGTGTTCCCTGGATAAGCAAGCAGATCTAGAGCTGCTGCAAGAACATATGGATGAAGAATAGGATGAAACAAGGGAATGAAAAAAGGAGCGGGAAATAAATGAGGCAGCTTTGCTTTCCTCACAGGTAGCCTGGAGCTGGGTGCAGGCATAACGATTCCTAAAAAGAAAAAGTGTCTGAGGTCCAGAGTGATGGTTTTGGGCAAGGGAAAAATGGGGGAACTGAGATTCACAGACATACACATATACAGGGTTGCCCTAGAACTGGCCACAGGGTTTTGATCAGATGTGGTGCCACATGGGTCATGCGCTTTGTTCTCGGTCGAACAGAAAGCATAAACATAAAGCATCTGGCTCCAAGCTCCTCTGTACTCTCTGCCACTCAAGGGTCCTTGCCCTCACTCTGCTCCTTGCTTAGCAAAACATTTCAGGAGGGCCAATTCCCCCTTTCCTCCCCCTTCAGGCTGAATCAGAGCAAAGGAGCTGAACTGGGGCTGCTTCTCACCCTGCCAAACTTTGCTAACCAATCTTGGTGGAAAGCAGCTGTGACAGGCAGCAGCAGCAAATCTAATGTCAAATCGATCAGCTGGAAGGGAACCAGCAAAACACTGGTACTCTGGCTCACAACCACTGGATGAGTCAATTCCCTCCACCCTCACTGTTACAGATGTTTGACTGGGTGCAGGGTCCAATTCCCCAAACCAGCCCCTGCCAGCCAGTCCCCACAGAACAATCTAGAGATCAGGCATTTCTCTTAGAGTTTTATTTTCCCATTGGAAGGGAATTTGCATCTCAGTGACATCTCCCTCCAGACTTGAAATAGCCTTTTTTTTTTTTTTTTTGCAGACAATGCCAGTGAAATGCCACCATCGTTTTTACAACATTTTTTGTTTTCTTCCCCAGAGAAGCGCATTTCTCTGCCTGGAGCATTTCAAACGTGCTGATGGAATCTAGCAGGGGTAACCAAACACACACATCACATGGAAAACAGAACCAAGGAAGGAAGGAAGGGTATAAGCAAATATTTCTCCGGGATTGTCAGGCCTTTCAGTTACCATGGCAGTACGTTTCCATGGAAGCCAAATTTGAAGCCTGTTGCTGCCACTGGAGTGGCCCAAAGAAAATTATTAGTTTTGAAAATTAACAAAGCTACACACTACCTTGAAAGCCAGCCCACCCACAGCCCTCAAGAAAACAAAGGCATCTTTGCATCCCTGATAAAGGATTCAATAAACACGCAGGTAAGGAAGAGGCAGAGCAGAAAAAAATACCACACAATGAAAAACAGGAGCTTCCTTTTATGCAACCAATAATGCAGAAACTGTGCTGGTAAGCATAAGGCTGAATGCACTTGGTGAAATATTCCACATAAAGGTCAGCAAATTCCTACAGAGCATCCTGTGTCACTGGCTCCCAAGGGGACAGAATGGGGGGGGGGGGGGTGCTTTGAGACCAGTGCTGCTTGGTTGCCATTTGCTTGAAATTATTTACCCCTTTATCACGCTGATTGCTCTCCCTTGATTTGCTCACCCACCTCCCAGGAAAACCTTCACAAGGTGAACCAGTATTTTCCCGTGGGTTGCCTTAGCTTAGCTGCTTGGATGCTCCCTTTCCCAGTCAGAATATCTGTTCGAATTCTTGAAAGTTACCTTTTGTCTCACTGACCCCTTTTCCTCACCAAAAAGTCATTTCTACAGCCCCTGTCATTTTTCAGAAGCCAGGGAGCTGGCTTGGTGTAGTTTATCACCTGTACCTGAAAAAACATGGCACACTCTAACCCTTTCCGAAGGGAAGGCATTGGGATTCAGTGATGAAGTAATGTTCTACAGGTTGCCAAACAAGGGATATGCAGGCAACACGAGCAAAGTCAGCACTACCTCAAAAGGACAGATCACAGAGTCTCTGATTTAGAGACTTTCCACCTAGAATCAACTGCCTCTTATTCACTGACATGAAAAGAGCATCATGAAGGCCTTCCAAATCAGGTCTTCTGGGGATAACACACCTGAGGAAAGCTGAACTCTCATTGAAAGGTAAAGATCAGAGGGAAATAGGCACCTGTTGGATCATCAGCTCAATCTGACTTCTCATTTTTTAGTCAAAGAAAGATCTAAGACCTGCCTCACTGAAACATCACTCTTGCACCACTGCTATAAGGTCTCCGGTGCTCTCTGCTACCTCTCTTGTCCAGGAGGAAGGAAAAGCAGATGGTTTTAAAGCACACTTCAGACAAAAGCCTGTGATGTGAATACAGCAGATTTCCTTTGAAAGGAAGGGGAGTACAAATAAAAAGACCTTCCACCTGGTTTGGGATTCCTGCTCTGTTCAGATTTCACTCAAGCCATAAGCTGCACAGGGCACTGGGGAGTGCTGCATCCCACCTCTCCAGCTAAACAGCCTTCCCCACCCGAACCCCATCATAAACTCTCAGCCACAGACCTCCAAAGAAACAAAAAAATTGCTCTGCAAGAGCCAGTCTAAACTAGACTACACATGAGGGCAGAACAATTGGCTTAAGGCAATGCCTCCTCCCTGTGTGGGAAGGTTTTCCCAGCATTGTACAGTTCTGGCAACTACCACTACCCACTGCTTGCCTCCATCTGTGCCAGAGGTTATTGCCCTGCAGAAGGAAAAGCACGTCCAGACTTTAGATCTTCAGTGAGAAGTCTGACATCATACCTTCAAATCCTGGACAGGTGAGTTTGCAAGGATGTACCAGTGGGGAGCAAGGATGCTCTAACATAGGCAATGTGTGGAGGCAGCTGCTGGCAGCTGAGAGCAGCCCAAGGGGCAGGTGTGGCCCCGAGCCCTCAGCTGAAAGGCTTGTCAGAACCACCAGGCAAAATGTAACTATCTAGAGCAAGTCCTGGTGGGCACCTCCAGTTTCACACCATTTCTCAAAATCCTTTGTGCTGCACTCATCCAGCAGCTGAAGTGTTCTCCTGCAGGAGGAGGCTGCAAGTCCAGAGCAGGTGCTCACCCAGACTGCAACTCCCCCTGCTGAAGGCGATGGCACGAATATCCCTGAGCTGAGGTTTTCTTTGGACGTTCCACTCTCTCCTCCCACGGTCCCTTTTGAAAAGGTAAAGCAAATCTGGCTAGCAAGTCAGCTTCCTCCTTACTGTGCAGGACGCACACACTGGATTCACTTTCCATGTTGGACTGTGAGGAGAGAGAGAGAAAAAGGATTGACTATCTGGACCAACAGCTCACCCAAGAATACAGGAACACCAGCAGCTTCAGCCTTTGCTCCTTAACTTGCTCCCCGGGGCAACTTCTACCACCAGTGAGAGGCAGCAGGCACAGAGCAGAGTCTGCAAAGGAGCACTTACCAATGCTTGAATAAATCCACCAGACTGATATCCCTGGGCAAGCAGTCCCCCTTTTCACACTTCCATGCTAAATGCTGCTGCTGAGACTTCTGGAGTCTCAAAGGCTTCAGGCCTCCATCCAAGAGTGCTTTGCATCGTACCACTGCTCCTGGCCAAGTTTCAGGGTTTTTGCTCCATGCAGAAATCAAAGGGAAGAACATGAAATGTAACAGTACAGATAAGTTCCTGAACTCAGTTAGCTCATCTCTTTTGAAGGTAAAAGGATCACAGTTCCCTTTCAGGCCCCTCCATGCAGGCATAGCTTCATTTTGCCTCAGGAAATCTGAGACCAGAGACTGACAAGTCAGTAGAAGAGGGAGGTATGATTAGTCTTCAGAGACTTAAATTGTCTTAAATCCAATGTCACACAGAGTAGTAATTCTCTCTTTTTTCTGTGAAATCAAAAACTAAGAGGAAAAAAAAAACCACGCAAAACTGCCAAATGTGTTAAATGCATAACTCAGAGCATTTTAATAAAAAAAGCAAAAAAAACATTTCATAGTTTGTCGACTTGCACAATGTATAAAAACCTTTAAATAACAACTTTAATATTAGTCACAAAATACAGCCTGTTGTATAAAAATAGCCGTATGCACACCGATAAAACATAATGTAAAACCACTCTGAATAGGTCATGCAAAGACATTCAGCTTTGACCTTTCAATTTCCAAGTGCTCGTTGCATCTGCTACTTTATTCCTTCTTGTTCTGCTTGGGAGGGTTTTGTGCTGGCACCTGGGGGCCTCCTCCTCACCTCTCTGCACACAAAGCCCTGGCAAAGGGTTTCAGAAAGGGCTGGCAAGTTAAGGTGCATCATGTCGGGCATCTTAGTGGCCCAGTTTTCACAGCTTATGTTTTAGAAAGTGCTCAACATCCATGTCCTTCTCCATGGACACCTCTCCTTGGTCACTCAAAGTCTTCAGCTTTTCAGCCAGAACCCTTTCCAAGTTGTTCCTGCCCTCCCAGTGCACCACAGTACTAAAACTGGGAGCACAGATCCAGACACCCAGCCTGAGATCACTGCAGGAGGCAGAACACAACGGGCTGCAGCACCATTTTTGTACAGATGTACCTCTGCATTTGGCATTTCTAAATTATTCACACACCAAAATTCACTGAATTCTCTCCATTCACATTAGGAAGCCCAGGCAGGACACATAAAAGGTCACTGAGAAATACGGGTTTACAGTGAGGAAAGTATCACTTAGGATAGCCTTAATATAATAAAACCCCACATGAATATTCAAAATCCCACCTAATAGTAAATGTGAACTGTTACATAAACAGTATCATTATCAGATTTAAGAATGTAACTGAAGGGGACATAATGAACATCAAGCCCCAGAAAATGAAAAAAGAGACAGTATGGAGCACATTTTAGTTAAGAGCAAAGAGATGTCAGATAAAAAACCCATCCCTCCCAGTTTTCACTCTACATGCTGACACACAATCTATCAACAACATAAAAAACTACCCGGTCCTCTTCATCTCTAGAAGCCTGAGCAATCCTTGCACCTTTACAGTACCATCCCCATTCAATTTAAGCCCAATGAAGGTAATGCAGACAGAGATCCACCCAGTCACCACCTTCGTTTCCTGAGTCTACAGAAAGAGAGAGGGGCACTGTTGGTTGAAAACAGTCCCTGCTGCTGACAGGAACAGCAGCACCTTCAGGATGTGCCATCAAGGAGAGCAGCCATTGGCAGGGAGAGGCTTGATGCTCTGCTAGGCAAAGCGTTTTTATCCCTGATGTTTTCAAGTTTCCATTTTACAGCGTGCTCTTCTAAGAAGAAAATGAGGAAAACTTAGTGATTTATCACCTCGGGTAATACAGCAGCAAACCCATCTTCTGCAGTTTAAAAAGATCAGTTAAATTATCTTAATGCACCAAATCTGACAGGCAAAAAACATTCCCATAAAAAAAGCTGTCCCCTTAAAGTTACAAGTCACATCACAAGAGCGAGCTTCTAATCAAAGTGTCAGGAGCGGAGAAGCTTTTACCGGCGCCGAAAATCCAAATAAGAACACAGACCGATCTTGCCACCCGTAGCAGGAGAGAAGTTCAAAAGGCTTTATGAGGAGCTGGCTGGAAGTCAGTGGTTTTGGTGGCATGTGCCATCGCCCTGCGCTTGGCCAGGCGGGACTTGGAGGGAGGGGAGAGTTTCATGGAGCACACGGCATGGGCCACGCCGTCCTGCTCCGCGCTGAGCTCGCTCTCGTGCTGAGACAGCTGGCGGTTCAGGGCTATGGCCTCTGCAGCAAAGAGGGTCAGGTCTTTTGTGCTGCTGTTCCTGCCGAGGGAAAAGGAGGAGGCAGTTACAACACAGCACCCAGTCGCTTCCAGCTGGTTACTCTCGCGTCAGAACAGCCGTTTCCCGGCAGGTTTATTTCTCCCGTGGAAACACTGGCATGAGCAGGCAAAATGACAGGTTGATGTTCGTGTCTATCCTCACTGAGAGGAACAGCAATACAAGACATAAACACTCTGAGGGTTTTGAAAACAGCCACATTTCTAGTCCTTCTTCTGCCAAGGACTTCCAGTGTAAACCCAGGAAGCCACCTGAGATGTCGTGATTAATTCCTACATGTTATCCAAGGATGGGCCTATGGGGCAATACTGCTGCTGTTCTTCAGAGGATTGCAGGACCACTACAACTACACCTCTGGCTTGAGGAAACACATTTCTGATGGGAAGAACCACCTGGAATCACAGGCAGACACAGAAACGGAGATGTGTGACTCAGGCTCCCCGGCAAACAGAATCTGCCATCAAATCACTTCAAATGAGGCTTGTCGTGCTCACAGTTATCTGGATGCTGTGATTACCAGCAAGTACAACAAAAGTCAGATCCGAGTCTGTTTATGATGGTTATTCACCCATCAGAAAGTAGTCTTTTTGGATAACACACGCCTTTATGTCTTTTTCTCCCCCTCCTGGGCAGCAAACCGCCAAAACCATCATTATTTCCTGTCTAAGATTAACACTGCACTGCAGGAATCCCCTCTAATGCTTTCCCCACAAACAAGCAAGATTAGATCATAAAGAAAATTCAAAGCTTCAATATTTCTGGTATTCTTAACAAAATTATTGCTGCACATTTGGGAAGTTCCATTCTCAACCAGGGATGTTACCCCCTGATTTGTCAGCCCCTAGCTCTCATCCATTTTGCAGTAATTATTCCTGGTCAGGTTTACAGATATTTAAAAATGAATCTCACCTTTGAAGAACTTGAGGGGTAGGCAATCCCCTTTCAGGAGCCTGCTAGAAGAAGCAGTTAAGAAAAGTTACATATTAGAAAGCTTTCCCAAGAGAGCGACAAATCAGGTGACTTCCCCACATCTTTACAACTAACAGATATTGCATATAAACTAATTCACTGAGGGTTTACAAATCCCTGTTTGTTTACAAAATGTATTTCATAATCTGTCTCCCCTCACAAGGAGATTTCACAGCTTGCAGGTATAAGACTACAGCTTTGGAAGCCCTCCAGAGGGTCTATTCCTTCTTTCCTGAACAGGAAACTGAAGCAAAAGAAGACATTGCTGTTCTTTTAAAACTGTATCATCTACCAGCATTCTGCATTACTGTATTAAAGAGTAACACAATAATTTGTGTACTGCAGTGCTCGGTATTCACAAGAAAGCCATTTAAAATGCACAAGGCAACAATTAAGAAAACCCAAAACAAACATTTAAAGGTTGACAGATTCAACCAAATATTTACCACACAGAAAGGATAAAGCCGCTGTGTATCATTTAATTAATCAAGATACAAGCACCAAAACACACAATGCACCTATTAGAAGTTCAGAGACAGGGAACAGCTCGTTTGTCTCTTTGGAAGAAGAATAACACTTAAGATAAAGGGGAATACGTACTCCTTGAACCCATGAATGCTGCAAAACTTGAGCTGCACTAAGTCGTTCCTTGGCGTCATAAACCAGCAGCTTTGAGATGAGATCCTTGGCCTCAGAGGATATATGCGACCAGTCCTTGTCAGGAAATTCATACTTGCCTTCCTGGATGCTCTCAAAAAGCTTGTTCTAGTGATGGAAAATTTTTAAAATTGAAATGCAATGCAACCAGAAGACTCCTCAGATGGAGGGTGCAAACTGAAACCATCCAGTCTCCTTATGGAGGCAATGGAGAGCGACAGGCAGCCCCACAATGATTCAGTGCATCCTAAGATGGCCACAATCTGGCACAATTGTCTGCTGAAAACACATTCCCCCTCCCCATCCCCCTCATAAGAGGGCAACTAAAGTACTCAGGTTTTAGAAAGAATAAATTCAGGCCCTGCATGGCGATTCTCCTGGGGCTCAAACTTCATCTTGGGAATTCCTGTGACTGCCATAAACAAAAGCAAGGATTACAGAGCACAGGAGGATTTCAGGGTGGGGGAGAGGATGAGGAGAAGCTCAGATCTCACAACAGGAGGAAAGAGAGGCAGTTGCCTGACTTTACTTGGGAAGGTGACATCACTCAGCTTCTATATTACCACCCTCACTTCCCCCAGACCTGCCCGGGTCACAGACACAGCTCCCCACTGCTGACATTATGGCAAGTTCACGGGTAAACTGTGCTCTCCCACCACGTCCAGGACGTGCCCATTTTACCTGGCAAACTCTGCAGACTTCTCCTCTGTCCCAGCCACAGTCTGTGCCGCAGTTGCCCACGAAAGGGGGGTAACCACTGAGCATGATGTACAGGATCACTCCCAGGCTCCACAGATCACACCGCTTGTCGTAGAACGTGGCCTCCTCCATGAACACTTCCACCACCTCAGGTGCCATGTATTCTGCAGACCCACACTAGGAAACCGAATTCAAGCAGCTTCTCAAAGGGAGGGTCACATCAAAACAAGACTCAGGTTTGACATTCCCTCTTTATTCCAACTGGACTGGTCTAAAAGTAGAATCAGGCACCAGAGACTACTGAAGTTTACTGCTGCCCTTCACTGCTGCTCTGATTTTGTCAAGCCAAGTCCCAACTGATGCATTCCTGCTAAGGAGTGGCCAAGAGCTTCGAAATATTTTGTGAGCAGAGGAAAAAATTAACACATTTCAGGTGTGAAGGAGTACAGAGACCTAAGAGAAGGCAATGGAGTTCCTACTGTTCTTTAGCAGCATCATTAGCTGTTCCATACGACTAGGACCCTTTAATACAAGGTCAAAATACTAATTTACATCTTTCAGGTTTTTAGATCTTCTCCATTAGTTATCAGAATTTCCAGAAAGTAAACAAGTGTATCATGGGCAGTGATTTCTGTAAGACTCCTTGTGCCAGATTTTTCTTGCACAGTAATGACAAAAGCATAGGACTTTAGCTTTTCAAACTAAAGTATAGTACAAAGGCACACACTGATTATAGAGCTTGCATTCCCCTTAGCTCATGGGTCTTAGCTACAGAACCCAAACACGGGGAAATGAAAACAAAACTAGTTCAAACTCTGTCCAAAAGTAAACAAAAAGTGTGCATGAGAAGCTTCCTCATTTGATTGTGTAGGGGACGAGCAGGACCAACAAGTGTCTCTTGTTGGCCAACAGGAGAATTAATACAATGAGCTCCTGTGCTTCTGTATATTTGTTCTGTGACTGGGAAAGCAAGACAGTCCTTACCACACACATACACACTCACTTGAAATGAACTATCATTTGAAATGAACTGGGTGCAGTGGCAGTAAGCCCTTTGGAGGCTCTCCTCTGGAAGTAAGAAAAACTGGCTTATGGTAGAACAAAACCAAAAAAGCACAAAGCCGCAACAGGCCTCTCACCGGCGTTGTTAATTCGGGAGTAGTTATTGGAGTACATGCACTGTTCAGCTTCACCCCACTACCAAGATCGAAGTCACAGATTTTTACTGGTGATATCTAAAAACAAAGACAAAACAACAAGAGGTCAGGAAGACTGGGATTAATGCAATATATATGAGTATCCCATGCATGAAGGGGAAGATCCCAGGACAGAACACAAGTACCAAACGAAACCCAGCCTCTCGCAGCTATCTTCCCTTCATTCCATTCACCTCCCCTGCCCACACTGCCAGCATCTGATCCTGTTGCATTATTTTTTTATTTTTTTAGGCAAGTGTCAGTACACACCAGGGCACTTTGGGAACTGGTCACATAATGTGACCAGCTGCCCTGTAAATGCTGCTTGTCCACGTGGGCAGTGGCTCAGAACAGATGAGGTGAGAGGCTGTAATTGCCATGACCTCTCTAAGGCCAGTTGGCTTTTTATCTCTCAGCCAGGTGTTCACATTTTCACAGCTCAAAGAAGAATTTAGCCTCTTTTAAGCTTCAGTTCTGTTAAATATAGTTGACGCTCACTAATGAGTTCAAAAGTTTTCAGGAAGAGAAAAGACACAAGGACTTTTTTGGTAACCAAGTTAAAAAAATACAGCAGAAGTTTAAGAGACCAAAGCAGCACCTTTTCTGGAGATTCACACAGGATGTTTTCAGGCTTCAGGTCCCTGTGAGCAATACCTAAACAGAGAGCACAAATGTATATTAGAGAAGGTACTCTGCTGCTTTATTTCTCACAACTTCTCTTTATTAGAAGGTGGCCTGGGAAGTGTCTAGGTCTGAGCATTCTACACACACCTGCCCTCTTAAATACAATAATTTAATTGTATCTGTTAAAAGTCATTGTTGTACCCTGCTATACCTTTATCATCCTTAACTGAACATGAGAGCCTGTCAAGCAAATAAGAACCTGCTAACACTGGAACTTCTTGGCTTAGCCCAAATTAATTATGTTAATTAAAACCAGATTATTAAGATGACTAACCTGTAGGAAAGTTTACTTGTTTACATAGTTTAATCAAAAAAATTGTGTGCCTTTTACATTAAGGTCCTTCTTTCCAGATGGACCAACTGGTGGTTTGCTGGACTCCTACCAGCACAGAGAATATTTGAGACATTCTCCCCTGCAAAAAAACTCCTGAGTTCCCAGATGAAAATATCCCTTTGAGGTACATATTCATTGCTGAAGCAATAGAAAAATTAAAGGTTCAGTTGGACATGAAGAAGAAAATCCAAAGGAAAACAACCAAAGGGCCTCTTCATCCATCTGCTATCAGAATAGGCAAACCTAACAGGGAAGCACAAAGTTATCCGTGTAATTCACATGCAAAGGTGCTTCTGTGTTGACAAAGCAGTTCTTCAAATGCCTAAACACACAGTTTCTGGTAGTTCTTCATTTAATTGGAAGGTAGAAAATGGGAGGCAAAAAAAAAAAAAAATCAAATCAAAAGAGCAACTTGGCTGTAATTTAACTGCACTCTAGCCTTGATTTAAAAAATTACACTCCAAGCACACCTCGTATCACTTCAGAGTACAAGAAAGAAAATCCCACCAAACTCTAGGTAAGGGAGTTCTTAATGTCTTTTCTGCAGCACAGTCCACAAGACATGACTTCAAAACATAACAGCACAGCACTGATCTGACGGAATCGGAGCATTCCTAATGACGCAGCTCCCATCGCTCCGGCACAGGAGACGGCACAAGGAATCCATCGAGATGGCCTGTGCTGGCATTTACAGCAACGAGGCTGACAAAACTCCCAACAGTTGGCCTGGCTTGCCAAAACCGTCTTTTTGTACCACTGCGTGAATTCAAACGTCCTATTATGTAACATTTTATTTTGCTGCTGCACGCAGCGCTGAGAAAACAACTGCCTTCAAACACTCCTCCAGCGGATTATTAGCAATAAAGCACATGCATCCCAAGTGGGTGTAAGGCAGCATTATCATCCAGCTGAGTTTTAAACTACCCCTGGCAAAAGAATTAGTTGTCCTAATTCAAATTTTTTTTTTTTAAAAGCATTTAGCTATAGCGCTTCACCATTAAGCTGTGCAATAAAACCACTTTAATTTCCTGTTTACTTCAGTGCTGTGTGTGCTACTTACTAATTATTTTAATGTCACACGGAAGAACCATAACGAGAACAATAAAATGAAGGGGGATGTTGCTGTAGCCGACTCTGCAAGCCATGTCACCTCTGCCCCACTTCACAGCAAACAACAAGAAAGCAGATTGCTGCTCTACAGCCATTTTAATGAATCACTCTCCTCTTGTTTGGGGAAAGGGGAATTAAAACTAAAACCTGAGAGAGAACTACAGAAAGATATTAGCTGAGTCAATGTTAAAGTTCCTTGAACAGGGTACCTGGACTTTTCAGCTGTTAAGAAACCCTAACACATCAAATAAGAATTTCTCTAGAGGTTCGGCCTAAGTCTGATGTTCCTTATCTGCCCCATATCTCAAAGTCAAAATCTTCTAAACAGAGGTATTCAAAGAGTACCTTCTCTGAAGGTTTAAAGTTGAGTTATTGCACAGACAAGCTATGAAGATTACCAAAAATCTTAGTCCAAGCTAAGGTTGGATTCCACATTCAAACTAACTTCTCCTAACAGTCACAAGATATGACAGGATCCATATTACTCAGGTTTACCATTTCATTCCCTGTGCACTGCTACACTTTTCTTTTAAATGGGTTCACCCTGCTGAGGTACCAGTGCTGTGACTCCAACTTAGCACATAAGCAGTCCTGTGACGTACAAGCACAGGCTGCAACTGAACATTCATGGAACTGGGGCCAGTGTTAAAAAACTTAGGCAGCAAACGTAGATGTGTTGAGATCTACCTGTCTAATCAGAATGGTAAAATACAGGAAGAGGAAAAAATGTACCAAAACAAATAACCAATAAACACAGCCTCCAATTACACGCCATCCTACTCAGAGGGAGTCACTGTGACATTAACTGAACCTGCAAGGCCAAATGGTCGTGACAGAAGGCCAAATAATCGTGACATAGGAAAGGCTTCAAAGGGATCCATCACACTGAACACAAACATATACTCTGGGATGACCATAACACACAGAAATTTTGAAATGAAACAAAAGTATTCTCAAGTAGAAAAAGCAGCAGGAAAACACTTTAACATAAAAAAACCTTCTACAAACAGAACTGCTTTTAAATCTCAGTGAATTCCAAATGAAATGAGGACAGCTTCAAACAAGGACTGTTGTTCACTGTAGGTCTCTCAATTTAACGAGGGGGGGGTCTAAATGTAGAGACCAAAAGCTACTACAAACAAATGGGTCTTGTAACCAGCAGAAGTTCTGAATAAATACAGCAAAGTATCTCTGTAGACCTGAAAGTAGAGGAAATTAAAAAGAACATTAGCTCCCTTTTGAATAACCTTTACATGGTGGCTTAAGGTAACAAGAGCAAGCAAACAGACTCAAACCTAATATTAATTCTCCCTGGACAATGATTTAACTTTTCTTTTTGAAAAGCCTATACCATACTACCACAGCCAATTACTTAAAATACCACATTATGAAAATAATATTATAGAGGAAAACAGCTTAAGTCCTCTGGCATTGCTGTAAATAGAAACGCTAGCAAAGGCTGACTACTTACAGATAAATGTGCTTCATAACCTAAGTGTACAATAATGACTGGCAAAGACGGAGGCAGCCTGCTCTTACCTTTTGTATGAAGAAAATCCAGAGCAGAGGCAATGTCTCTCACCACTTTGCTGGCTTCTCGCTCATTGAAGTGCTTCCTCTTCTGTATATGGGCCAGGATGGAACCTGCCAGAGCAACAGGTGAACGGGAAAACCTCAGCATGAATCCCGAACTAGTTCCAAGTACCATGAATCCATAACCTCATTTCTCCTATTTCGTAACAGCCTTTCACTGCAGGCAACTTCTGAGGACCAAGCAGGGGGATGACTAAGAAGAAAATGGTCCAGCTGAGCAGCTTCCACACTTCAGTGTGCTAGAATACAATTTTGAAACAGTGTGGCTCTCTAGTAGAAGCACAGCACAAGAGGCAATCATTTTTTACTGCCCCAGCACACGACTGGTCTGTTTTCCACACACTGGGACAGTAAAGACTTGCCAACAGTCCTAGTAAAACTCAGACATCAGCTAAGGGGGTACATGAGCACTTTAGCAAAACCCAGCCTACCCCAGGGCATGCTCAAACAAACTCTCCTCATTTTGCCACCACTGGAACCCTGCACTGAAAGCCAAGTATACACATTTTGTGCCTCCACACTATCAAAGTAAAAAGAGATTCAACCTTTAAATACACATTAAATTTCCCACTGACATCAAGGTAAGGCTCACACTCCGACTTAAGGGAAAATTTGCCCAAGGATATGAAATCTGGCAAAGGACATCTCTAATTGGAACACACTGAAGTGCTGGTAGCTTGCAGGCAGAGCCCCACTGGTATCCCTTTAACAAAGAATAAAGGGAGGTTTGATTCCTTATCTGCCTTAAGTGAATTCATTCAATCTTCTCAAAAGATTAAAAACGTCTTTAAAAAACTGATTACGTGCAGTGCACAGAGATCCAAGACCCCTAAATAGCCTTACTACTGCCTTTCATTTTCTTACTGAGAGAGGTATTTTGTAAAAGCAATCAGGCAGAGAAATTCAAGAAGTAACTGCCATTTGTTATTGGCCCCAGTACATAAAACATTTTCTGTCTCAGGTGATTTCATTTTTATTCTTCGGTTCTAGATGTGGAAGGAAATATCCCATTGGGTAATTCCTGTTGGTATAACATCAATGCTTCTGCCACTCCTCCACAGCAAGGATTCAGAAAGGGAAAGGAAACACAGTCAAAAAGAAGAGAGATGGACAAAAGATTCCTGACTGCTGTGCCAGATGGGTGGAGGAAGGCTCCTTTACACCTCGTTATTAGATTTCAAATACAAAAAGTTTCCCTAGCCAAAAAAACCCCACGCTGTCTCGTTTGCTAAAGATTTCTTAAAGTGCAGACTTCAAAGGGTTTTCCGGGTAGAGTTGTTCTTTGAACCTTAAGAAAGCAGTAACAGTTCTTCAATGTTTCCATCCCTGTGGAAAAGACCCCACACTTCGCAGGAAACAATCCCGAGCCACCTGAAGTGCTCATTTCACTCAGCAGGTTTATTTCAAATTACCTTTGTGAATAGAGCTGATGCTCAAACTCTCTCAGATAAGAATTATATCAATGTCAATGAAAACATATTCTACTGACTTTATATTCAGCCCACACAGAGAACTCTCGCAGAGAAAGAAAAGCAGTTGTTCCCACCTCTCCAGCATTCAGAGAAAGCACTATATAGCACCTCCCAAATCATATTTTAGAGGGGGAAAAGAAGGGTGGAAATAGTTTAAAGTCATGCAAGTTCAGTACAATCAGCTGGATTTTAACTCTTTCAATTATGAAATGCTGTCAGACAAGGATTTTAAAAGGATTCTGCATATCATAGTGAACTGAACACAGATAAAAGTGGAGCAGAGCTCCTTCAGTTACCACAGCTACAGGAAGTCAAAGTTGAAAATGAAAAGCCCAAATTATGCCATAACACTGTATGTAACATCAGTCTCCAAGACTGGAGTTACTCAAGTAAGGCTTGCATTGAAGATTAATGTTCTCATTCTTGCTAGCCATGCACTCACATCAGAATCTGCAGTGCATCAGAAGCACCTAATTTCCATTATTTCTTTTGTGAAACCCACATAGCTAGCACTTCAAATACTGATTTTTTTTCCTAAGAGGAAAACTAGCCTCAGCCCTAGTTGACCACTACAAAAGCAGTAGCTAAGAGAGGGAAGGAGGAGCAGCAATATTATCCTCTCAGCAGCTTTGCAGGTACAATGACAACCACAGTCTCACAGCCCAAGAATAGGGTTAACTACTGGAAGGACGTGGAGATGAGAAAACAAACAAATGCAGATTCATCTCAATCAAGCCCTATTACAGCTAATTTGTCAGAGAAGTCTGTGCATTAAGACAAAGAGGAAAATACAATGAAAAGATGCAGTAATTTTGAGAGAAGGTCAACAAAAGCTTTCACTCAGGAAAAGCACGCATCCATCTCTTTTAAAAACAGTTCTCCATCTATCCAGGAAGAATTTGTATTTCTTGCACGGTTTGCTACTGGAAACCTTCTCGATCAGAGACAATAGATGATGCTCTCTGGACAGAAGTGCACTCCTCTAGAAGCTCCGTTTTTCTCTGAAGGGTTGGCCATGCTTAACTCATGGTCTTGCACAGCCATGCAATTAGTGGGTACTGTAATTATGCTCAATGCAGACAGATGTGAGAAAGTCCATGAAGTGCTTGATGCAGCTTTCTCATTCCCCAGGTGAGCATTAAGTGCTGGAGCTCTGTGACTGCTCACGCTCAGGGGATGGGCCCTCAAACACCCACAAGCACAACTGCTTCACAATTACAGCAGAAAGATGATTTTCCTGACAGTGCTCCATGAGTTTCAGCAAACAGAGTCAATCCTACACCAAGGGAGAACACTATTGGGGTATATAAATGTTGTACTAGGATCATGCATAACACCTGACATACCGCGTGTCTCCCCTTGCCTGAAGGTACCGTGACCTACTAACTATATTTCAAACCTTCCACTTTAACAGAGCTGACATTTCCATCACTTAACTACAGAAAGGGACTGCAAATGCACGACCAGACCCATCAGTATTCAAGAGTATCCACACTTGGAGCTTCGTATAATATTTCCTCTACTTCTTGTCTTCAAATTCTCAAGCATTTTAAAAAAAGCTCTTTGCTTGCTACTCTAAAACACTGAGACAAACAGGACCAAAATGATTCAATGAACAAAGGCACAGTACCTCCTCGCAGCTTCTCAAAGACAAGGTAGTATCTCGTGTCATCTTCAAAAAATTCTATTAACTCCAAAATGTTCCTTTAAAAATAAACAAATAAACAAACAAAAACCAATCAAAAAAGGGAAAAAGAAAAAATAAGCACACACAGCAATAAAGAGTTTCAGCATGGATAACTAGGAAGTGCCAGAAATAGCCAAAAATAAGGGTTTTGGTTAAACAAATTGCTTTGGTTGTCCACAGCATTAAAACAACATTTCCAACCCCCACTGAAATTTAAGTGCAGGAAACAGGCCAAACACCAAAATCAGACAGGATTGTGAGATTCAATAATTAAATTGGCATTCTTTCTCTCTGGAAATCACAAAGCAAAACACAAAGGGCTCAAAGGAGACAGGCATCTGTCAACAGGATACTAAATCCAGCACCTTAGTTGCCGTTTTTAGACTAAGTCCTGTTTAGCTCATGTAAAGTCTTTGCACTACAAACACCCCATGCTTCCTCGAGAATGTCAAACGTGTAAGTCAGAATTTTCTACACTTAATAGTACATACAAAACACAAATTCTCCACGTGGTTGTGAAAGCTTGAGTTTTTCATCAGTGATATACTGGATGATCATACACTCTTAACCTCACAAGAGAACAGACATAATCTGCTCCCCTACAGCACAGCAAAAACCCACGAGTCTGGTAAACAAGTTTGGTTTTAAATTCTTTCTGTATGTTAGATTATGAATTTGTTAAAAAAGGATCTATTAAACTGCACGATACTAATACAGATAGTAGTTGTTGTATACATTCTAGATTAACAGACACATGCAAAACTAGCTTCAGAATTGGCTTAAACTCTTCACAGAGCTCTCAGAGCATGCTGCCAGTGCCTGCACAGTTTTACCCACTCTTCAGACAAAAGCAGCAGCTTTAAAGTTGCTTCATCCTGCGGCTACATGAAGTCAGCACACATGAAAATGAGAACTAAATTAGCTTTTGGCTGATCTAAGAGTTCCAGTGCAGAAGCAGAAGGGCTGACACAGAGAGAAGGATGAGCCACACACTAGGGAAAGGTACGGCAAGACCTCCTTTCAAAAGCAGCTGGTATCAGGTCAGCTTTTGCTGATGGTGAAATCACAGGGGAGAGCGTTAAAATGTTAATTCCTCATCTGGACAAAAGCCATTCATCACTGAGGCACATTCAGGCTACACTGACCTGGCTGCTAATTGAGTTATATAAATTTTAACCTGTAAATAGTTGCCCTAAATTTCACAGGTAAAAGAAGGAAAAATTCTTTTTTGATTTGACTAGGTCAAATCTAAATTTCAACTGGTTTTAAGGAGACCACCGCAAAGGTCCTAATCTCACCACACATAAGAGGTTTAAAATTTTGAAAAAAATAATTAAGATACTTGAAATAAACAAAGACAAAACTATACTTACTTGTTACCCTGACACTGGTACAGCGTTTCTATTTCACGAAAAACCCGACTCCGACTATGCCCAGCATTTTTTTCAATGATCTGTGAAAGGAGTTAAGAACTCATATTTGAAAAATGACTGCAGGAACTATGCACGTAGCTGTGGAATTAGGTAACTGCTTCAAGGTTTCAATCTCAGGCATGACCACCCGAGATAAACAGTCCACCTTTGTTTGTTTAATTTCTCAACTGGCATTTATTTACAGAGCAGAGCAGAGTCGGCAGAGCTCTGGAAGGCACTGGTAGGACAAGAGAAATCAGGAACTAAATCCACATGTTGCACAGCCACTGACCAGTTACCACGAGCTTTTTCTTGCCTCATTTTAACTCTGCAATGTGCAGAACAGGATATCCTTTTGAGTGCTAACAGAAATAGATTCGAGTCACATCAGACACTGAACAGTCAAAAATGAAGAGATTTGTCATTAGAAGCATTTAAGCAAAAAGTACCAAATTCACCACAAAATTAAAGTTTGGTTCATAGTGCAAATTTTATGGAGACCCAATAACACAGCTAAATGTATGAAAGAAAACATACATTCAATCTCAGAGCCCTTCAGCACTGACATCAGAAGTCACCTTCCTTCACACAGCCCTCAGGCTGAAAGGGGACAAGAAAGAACAAGGGCTTTCCACAGAGGCCAAGACTGAAGGATTGCTACGTAAACTGAAAGCTCATGACATCACCACAAGTATCACCACCATCTTCATCCAGCATTAGTGTCTTGTTTTCATACCCTGAGTTCTCTGGTGCAGAACAGGCAACCACTCACTGGTACTACATGGGACTTGGTACCTGATCACATCCAATTCAGAAAGCACAGGTTTGTTTATTTCAGACTTTCAACTTCAATTTTACAAAGTACAGACAAAATTACAGCATTTACAGAATTAGACTTTTAAAGGGAATCAAAATTTTGTGCCTATGGTTTTTGAATAATATTGAACATAAAGCTTCCCTGCTATTTGTAGTTAAATGGGGGACTCAGGATAACCCCAAATTTGTAAGTGAGCCCCAACACTTAACACAATGATATTTCAGAAGATTTAGTTCTATCTAAAAATAAGAGGCAGCTTTATGTGAAGCAGTAGCAGTAACTGATGCTTTCTAAACTCAGAGCAGCACCCAAAAGCTTGCACTGTTTGGTGGGCCATGCTTCTTTCATGAGAAGAGATAAAGGCAGGACTAAAACCAAATCAGGGCACGAGAGGAAAGCCTGCCCTGAGATCACACATCACACAGTGATTTACTGTTTGTGACTTCTGTCTGCAGCTGATACAACAGTTCACTCCGGAGGCACAACACTTAAGATGACAGGTTATCTCAACAGTTATAAAAACAGGCTCATTTCAAGCATCAGAAATTTCCTAAAAGGTTTTGCTATCACCCACTCTGTTACAGGTTTTCACTGAGATACTAGGAGGGAGAAGACATGTTACAGACAGAAGTGATGCTGCTTTTACTCTACACTTACTTTCACTGCATATTCCTTCCCAGTCTGGAGGCTGACAGCACCCTGAACTTTAGCATATGCTCCTTCCCCAAGCAGCTCAGCAGTCAGCTTGTACAAGTCTGCCAAAGAAAGCCAGCAGAAAGGACACATCAGTCAAAGAATTTCAGGGAATAACATCAAGACAAGCTATTCATCTGATAAGCATCCCTCAGATTTATGTGGTATTAAAGCAGATATGCCAGTCCTAACTATGCCTCATTTTTCACTTCCCTCTTTCAAATTCCAGGAAAATTAGAATTAAACTTCATTCCAGCATCAAAATTATAAGTCTGTTAATACAAGAAATGTTTTATATCTCAGCAATTGCTAGGGCCTCAGCCAACTTCCCTGTCTTTATGCAAAACTTGGAAACCATTTTTTTCAAATGGAAAACATTTCCTTCCGTGATCAGAAAAATGCCTACTATACAAAATCTATTTGCAGAGGTAGTGTTTTAAATAAAACTTAAATTTAAACCCAGAAGACTTTAAGGTTTAAACCTAGAGGGCTGCTACCAGCTTTATTTGCAATATATCTTAAAATGCTACTTGCCCAGTAGTTATATACTGTCCAGTTTTATCTAACTGAACTACATTTTACTTACAATGCATCACATTATTTGTGCTCACAACAATTCAATCATTTTGACATCAGCACTGTTCCTACCCATAAAACCCCACCCAAACAAACAAACAACAACCAAAAAAAACCCCAACAAACAAAACCACCCAACCCCACACAAAAAACAGATTATGAATAGGACTGAGATTTCATCACTAAGAGGAAAGAACAGAGACTGAAGACCAGAACATGGAGGATAAGGAAAAACAGAAGTGTCAGCTTATAATGTTTGCCAAAAAGCAATGTTTAGCTAACAAAACCGAGAAAAACAGCAGAGGCAAAGCAGACCACTACAGTTTAAAGCTTATAAATTGCCACTGACCTTCAAACTTCCCAGGGACGTGATCTGTGGCTCTGGTCCTTTTTTTCTTTTTCCTTTTCCCACTGTCTGCTATGGGGACAGGCTGACTGCTGACCATCTCTGTGTGGCGGAACATAGAGGTGACTTTAACAATCTATGGCTTTAGGAGAAAAAGCACATGCTCTTGTGTGTTTATGTTCTTAACTACCCAAACATTTCTCTGCTTGTCTTCATCACAGGCTGCCACCTCTCCTCTAAATATCGGAGGAAACCTAAAAAGCCAGTTTGGGTGCTAATTAATGGTTCTGGGGAGGTTTGATGAACTAATGTGAAAACAGGAGGAAAAAACTACGCATCTATACTGAAACCTCCTCTCACAGCACAGTAAGGCAAAGCACAGCAACAAACTCATCAACAACCACCATGAGCTACCCACAACAGAATGCATGCCCTGATACCAGACAGCATTTACAGCCCTCCCAAGGGCACTGGTCTCTGAGCTATTCTATGCTTTCACAAACAGATTGATTTTCTTTTTCAAATCAGCTTAAGAAAATGAGCCTTTGAAACAGCAAGAAGGTGTGGGGAAGTTTCAAACCAAACAGAGAAAATGCAACCACGGGAGTTAACAGGTCAGAGGAGCGATCTAGGTCAGTTCATGCTGTCAAATGGCCAGAAAGAAGACTACTTCTCACAGAACCATAATGTGCATTTCTAAACAACAGATCAGTGGATAATTTACACTCCAAAGCAAGCAGTGTTTACAGCATCTAGACCTTTTTTTTCCCCACATTACTAGCTGCAGATACTACAAGAGCTTAGTCAGAGATAATAATTCACTGATGGAAGATAATAAAGCAGAAAAAAACCCCCCACATATTGTTATTGAAAGCCTAAATAAAAACATTGCCATACACTTTGTACAGCTAACCAATTTCCAGAAAGGTTAAATGACTCCACACTACTCTCACATGAGCACTTCACCCCACCAGTCACATCCTGCCAAGTTGGCCCTAACAGTTTAAAATCTCAGCTCTAAGTCTTCAAGGCAGCATCAAAGTGCTGCTAAGACATTTCACAGCCAGCAGGATTTCTGACTGAATTCAGTATTAAAGACCTCATACTACAAAAAAATAACTAAATCCATAGAAATAGTGTAATTATGAGAACACTGGTAATGAAAGAAGAGCAAGTCCTAAAAACAAGAATGACAAAAAAACACTTCTGTCAATTCTCTTTTAAGAGATTGTGAACAGCAGGTTTTCCACCTTTCACTGTTTCTAAAGTGCTTGTAAAACACGGGAGAAGCTTCATGGCAGAAAACATTACACAGCAATCTACCAATCCATGAAACACTTCTTTACTCCATTGCATTTTTCTTGTCAATATCTGTCAGTAACAGCTACTGTGAGTGTCACTTGGAACTCACACGTCTGAAAATTTAAGACAAAGGTGTTTTGAAAGTCCTCTCCCCTTGACAAGAGTATATCCTCATTTTCAAGTCTTAGGCAGGATGTGTTCAGAAATCATCATGACGGCTGTCATATGTGACTTCCTAAATACAGTAATATAAATGCACATTTTACCAACTTCTGAAGAAATAGCTTCTTTTTAACTCAAGCTGACATATAGAGTTTCACGTTCTAACACAAAAAGAAGGCTAGCATTACAGAGCTCTCCTCTTTTTCAATTCAGCCTGCTTTAGAAGTTATTCAGGACTGGGACTGAAACGGCACGTGAAGCTGCTCAGAGGTCAGGCTGCTCTGCTTGAAGGAGCTGATGGATTTCCACAAGGTGCCAAACAAGTCATCTTAATGACCCAACTTTCTCCAAATCTCACCTTCACAGGTTGTATTCTATTTCAAGTATCACGATTTCAGAGCTTGTAACAGACTAAAAATTAGCAAATAAACAGGATGTGAATCCTGTATCTTAGAACAGCTGTCATATTTCTTCACAACCGCCTCCTGCACTCTGCCAGTTGGCTATGATATTTACAGTCAGCTGTATAATAGCTCACTACATTATTTCAATTCTCTTTAGTCTGACTCAATTCCTAAATTACAGAGAACTGCTTCCCCGAAACCAGGAAGTTCACTACCCTTGTATACAGAAACCAAATTACTGAAAAGTTAATGTTTTTAACCTACAGTCTTGACCAAATTTGCTATCTGACTGAAGCATGAAATGTTTGCTGTATTACATTCTTATTGTTCTGGTCTGCTATTTCACATCACTGTGTAGTTCACTTCTGTCAACACAGCTTTTCCTTTAAAGGTATCACAGCTTACCTCTCATTACTCACTTTGTTGTAATGAACCAGTACTTAAACAACAGCTGGTATTACAAGAAAATGTCCTTAGCACAGCCAAATGCTTTAGAGATTTTTCAAGCTTTCAAAGAAATGCCTTTTTTTTTTTTCTCTTTTTTTTTTTTTTGGTGTCTGTATAACCAAAGAGTTTCTGGTGACCCTGAAAGACAGTCTGCCTCAACCATCCAAGCAACGCTGAGGTGTTTTGCACACTGCAGGAGTACTTCTGGTGGCAAGGACACTGTGGGCTCTGAAGGAGCTCACCCTGCCAGACAGAGAGCTCAGAGACTGGGTGAACTGCTCTGGAGGGAAATGGCCCATGGACACGTCAGGTGCAAGATGAATGTCCAACTGCTGTCACTTTACAAGCACCGAGCACCTGCTTCCACCAAAACCAACTTGCCCACCCACTTTATATTCTACTGTGGATGAGTTGCAGGGAGGTGGGAGAAGAACATTACTTGGTGTTCAGAGCAAACTAGCAAAATCTTTGATAAAAAGCATTTCTTGCATCCCACTTGACCACAACCATCAGACTGTTCTCCAAGACCTCCTGTCTGATTTGCGGTCTGAGAAGAGCTGAAGAAAAAGGGAACTGTTCAAATTCTGATCTGTTCTTCTCCAGAAGAACAGATAGGGTCATTGTTCACACTGTAACACAACCCAGCAAAATCCACATTGTAAGCAAAAAGAGAACAAGTTTCTGTCTTAGCTGCAGTTTCGTTGAAGGCCTGAATTTTATTATCATCATTTTAATTCAGTGTTGAGGCAATATTTAACATACACATTATTCAGAGCCTGTGTGGGAAGGCAGTTACAGCCTTTCCCTTTTGCTGAAAAGAAGACCTGCAAACAAAGCCAAGAGAAGAAGAAAAGAAACAATCACCACGTGTTTCCCTTCATCCAGACCTCAAAACCATCTTTCATCTTGCTTCCTAACACTCCAGATACACACACACCAAAATCCACTGCCCAGATGTAACTCCCCTCTCATTCTAACCTGCCTCCCAAAGGAAGCCAGACTATATTTGGAAAACAAGCCCACATGTACAGGAGAACATAGCACAGGTGCCTTTTTCTGTTAAGATGATACCTTGCTTAGGTGTCTGAATTCAATGGATGAAAGCAGTTTAAGCAGAGTCTGGGTATCACCTGCTTCAAAACTGGGTCTTGCTTGAGCCAGGTTGTTCTGCACCGGGAAAGAAACGCAATCACACACTCAGAAATCACATAAACATCATTATATATGCTCAGGTCTTAAGAGTCTCAAGCCATAGCAAGGACCTGTTGTGCTGGGCTTCACATGAGCACACAGCAAGGGCACACCCCTGCACATTATAAATTTAAAGTACAGTGTTTTTCCCAGCACTCCCATAATTTTACTGTGTTCACTAGTTCCTGTTATACCATTGGAGAACCATAACGAGTTTAGACATAAGTTACAGAATTACTCTTAATAGACAAGAATTATCGTTTTCCCAACCCAGATTAACACTTTGCTAAGACAGAGCACCACGACTGCAGCCACAAAGGCACCAAGTGAAAGCAAATCTTGAAATTGGTCTTAAAGGCATCTAAACGGGGTCAAACAGACCAGGAGCATGAGAAAGTATTTTCCACAGCTGAAATCAAGTCCCTTGATTTAATACACATGACATACCTATGACCCTCACATTTCACATGTAAAAACAGCAGCTCAGAACTCAGAAAAGTTAAGCCACTTTAAAGTTTTGGACATCTAGAGTTTTGGACAAAGAAGCAAAATGGAAATAGACTTTGGTCTAATTTTCCTCCCATTGTGTCTCTTATTGGACTCTCCCTTTCCCATCAACACTTTGATTCCTGTAGATGTGGCTCATAATGAAACAGAACTCACTCAGCAGGTGATGATACTACAAAAACTGGCCAGTTGCAGGAAGCTCAGAACAACCCAAGCTACACCTTTACTAAGTAACTACATGGTGATTAATTGGGCTGTAAATGTTACACATCAAGAGAGATACAATTTGAAGAGGAAGAATGCCCAATTCTTTATGATAGTCATGTGTCAAATTAAGAGACAGATTATTTTATACTCACTGTGTATTGCACTAACTATATTGATTTCAAATGTAAGGAGTCCCCTTACTTCACATTTGCACTACTTTGCCACAACTCATCCTTGGCTGTCAGAGTTCCCTTCTCATCCAACCTAAAATAAAGCTTTCAGTTTCATTTAATCTGAATTCTCCATGAAGGGAGAGGAACTTAAAACCATTCCAACATCTTCCTAATAAAATACATGAGCATTATCGCTTTTAAAATGAACACCTGAAATTCTCCTCCATGATTACCACTAGGGAGGCAGGGAGAGGAGAGCACACAGCACTCCCTTCCCTCTCCTCTAGGAGAAAGTAGCATATTTTAACACACATGCTGTGCACGAGATCTTCTCCTGAAGCCTGCCTATACTTCCCCAAGCACAGATGCCTTTCTCTAAAATCATTAGCTATCATTCAGAAAGAACTGTTATCACCCCCACTGGAAAGACAAAGGCAAACAACAGAAGTGTCCCAACCCAGCTACGAGTTGACAACTAAGGGTAACATATTAGAATTGAAGGTGGCTTAAAAACCACCCTGTGATCTTTTTAATTTCTTGTTCAAGGACACGATGCCTCCAAGGCAGCCACATGGATGAGGGGATATAACAGGGTGCATTTCACAGGGCTATCAAACAAATGAGTGGTGAACCTCGTCAGGAACAACACGGAATATACAGTGGTTATTGCACAAAAACCATCCTCCCTCCTTCCACAACCAGTAGAGTGAAATAGGATATTTAATACTACTGACCACTAGCAGACAGTTCATATTTAAGAGTTTCCATCACAGCACAGCAGGAACGTGGCAGCTAAGTTATTTTAAACTCCATCACACATATTCTAAAGGAGAAAATTCCATGCAATAGTACTTTGAGTCAAGTACTTAAAGCTTCTCCAGCTCCTAGAGCACTTTTAAATTCAGGAGACACACAATGTAAGTTAAGTTCTGAGGGCCACTTACTGAGCAGCAAGCTGCTTACTTTCTTCTACATCTGATAACAATAACTGTCAAAAGACTGTCTCTCAACTAGCTCCTCTAACCCCCCACAGCTTCCTTGCTGGTCTAAACCAAAGAGAAAAACTTCTCAGAAGACAACTTTTAATTTCATACAGATGCAAGATAAGCATTTCCTGCTCTTGCTCCACACCCCACAAACGATCACTCAGATAATCACATTTGTCACTGGGAAAAAAGCTACACAATATACACCCATATTAGCAAGCAGCCTTGTCTGGATAAGTTAATCTAACTAAAAGTGTTTTTTAAGTTTAAAGCAAGACTGGATTTTTCTTCGTTTTCCCTTCATCTGTACCTTCAGCTCTAAAATTAGAAGTCATTAAACTCCACTGCATTATCACATTTGATGTCACATAAAATTTGTACCAGTGTTTTAACATTTGTTACCAGGAAGGTACTGAAAGGTGAGAGGAAATTTCTCAGAGCTGTAATTGCCTTTTTGAAAGCATTAGGGACTACAGACAGTGCATCCAAACCATTAAATAATGCCATAGAATCACTTTGGTTGGAAAAGACCTTTAAGATCACAGTCAAGAAACTTTCAAGGGTCCAAGGCACCCAAACCAACTACCTGGGAAGCTGCCAAGACCAAAACCAAATACCTTTAGAAATGGAAGAGGTTGAGCTCTGCAAGTGTGTTTTGCCTTGCTTCCATCCAGCACCTGGAAGGCATAAAGAGGAGCTCTGTTCTGGGGAGGGAAAGAAAAAAAAAAGAGAAGTTATCAGAGAATACACACCAATCTTTCTGAGCTCGTTGTGACACGTAGAATTGTACAAGGTAAGGAGGCTTTTAGAAGCAGGAGGCTCACAAAAGGAAAAAACAAAACAAAAAAAACAAACAAAAACACAGACACAAAAAAAGAAAACAAACAAACAAACCCCACCACAACCAAACAACCCCAGTGGCTTATTTGCAAACAAACCTGACACCTCTCGAGGCCGGGTTTTGGCTATCGCGGGCAGTGCCGGTGCCAGCAGCCGGGCTGTCACCGGGGCTGTCCCGCTCTCCCCCCCGCCTCGGAAGGTCACCCCGGCCGGGAGAACACGCACCACAAACCACACCCCACGCGGAATTTCTGTGTTCCCCGGGGGGGGGGGGGGGGGGGGGGAAGCTCACGCGTCTCACTGTTTTATTACAGGTGAAAAACGCACCAGCTACAAGACTTCTTTAGGAGGCGGTCACATCTAGGAGGAACACGCCCGTTCACCCTCTGCCTGCTCTTTTCCCTCTCCAGCGGAGAGCAGCAGCCGCCGCAGGAGTTTACAGACTCACCGCTCTTTATTTAAAAAAAAAAAAAAAAAAAAAAAAAAAAAAAAAAAAAAAAAAAAAAAAAAAAAAAAAAAAAAAAAAAAAAAAAAAAAAAAAAAAAACCAAAAACGTGTGAAACCCAGCGGTTTAAACCTTCGGGGAATAACTAAACCGGCTCCAGGCAGCACGAAACCAACCGCGTCCCCTCGGAGCAGCCCCGGCGGGCGCAGAGCGCTCCCCTATCCCTATCCCTCCCGCCCCCGCCCTGCCCTGCCCTGCCCTCACCTCCGGGACGGCCGCCGGGAGCGCGTCCGTGTGCGCGGGGCCGCGGGAGCGCGCGTGCACGCGCCACCGCCCCCCCCTCCTGTCCTGCCTTCCCCGGGAGCGCGCCCGGCTGTGCGCGTGCGCGCGGGGCGGGGCGGGGCCGCGCCTCCGCTGAGGGGGGCGGTATGGGGGGAATCGGGAAGCTCCGATCCGGCTTCAGCGGCGGATCGCGGTCTCTCCTCCTTTCCCGGGGAATCGTAGAATCGGTTTGGTTGGAAAAGGCCTCCTGAGGTCACCGGGTCCAGCCTGCGACCGATACCGCCGCGCCAGCCAGCCCAGTCTCTCCTTAAAACACCCCCAGCGACCGTGACTCCACCACTTCCCTGGGCAGCCCGTTCCGATGTCTAATCAGCCCTTCGGCGAAGAAGTTCCTCCTAATGTTCAACCTACACTTGCCCTGGTGCAGCCTAAGACTATGTCTTTAATCGGGCATGGGAACGGGCTGCCCAGGGAGGTGGTGGATTCTCCATCCCTCTTTAAGAAGAGACTGGATATGGCCCTTAGTGCCATAGTCTAGGAACTGTGGTGGTCGTGGATCGAGGTCCTTTCCAACCCATCTGAGTCTATGTCCCTTTGTTCTGTCACTGGTTGCTTGAAGAGACCAACCCTCCCCTGGCCGCAACCTCCTTTCAGGGAGTTGCAGAGAGAAATAAGGTCTCCTCTGGCCCAAAGAGCTGCATCAGAGGGGCAGCAGCATAAGAGCGGTGTGGCAAAGACGAACATTCTACTCAAATGCTTTAAAAATATATTTTTAAGTAATTACTACTGAGTCAGGCTTTTAATTTTGCCAGGTTTATCCCCGTTTTAGGCTGGTTGTATTGCCTGCAAATCTATTTGTCTGGAAAAACTATCAGGTTCTCTTTTCCACAGAGACACAAGGCACCTGCTCTGCACAAGAGCTGCAAGAGGAAAAGGGCTCACTAATAGCAGAAAACTTGCTTTGGAGTTTGCAGATGAGCCCTTCTTTCAGTTTTACGAAGAGAAGCTCTGATCTGCTTCTCAGGCATTAAAAAGGCTCAAGAAGAGATAGTTGTACTATTTTCCACCGTAAGGTGAGCAGGAAGGTGGATTCATTTGTGCAGAAGATGGCAAGGAATAGCTCTTTTCCATATCAATTCAGATTGACATTTTATGAGGTTATTCACAGTTTGCGTTACATTTCGGTTCTCTGCTCATTTTAGTAGAATAAATGAAAATATGTAAACTTGGTAAATTTAGAGTTTGTATTAAAAAGAAAAAAAAGAGCAGATTGAAATCAAGTGCAAGAAGAACTCCTGTGAGACTATATCACTCCTGTGATATAGTATCTTTTCCATAAGGATTTCAAACATCCATAGAGATGCTAGATTTGCTGGGAAGGGGGACATGATGCCTAGAGATTGCAAGCATTGCAGCACTGTTGTGGCTACAGACACCAGAGCAATAATGGGAAACTTTGGATCAGAACCTGAATAGGTCTGTAAAAAAATAAAAGTAAATTGCAAGTTACCAAGTTACTAAGACTTCAAAAATCACATATAGATGCTCTAACTCATTTTAGTTTGCATTTGCAAAGATCTGAGAATTCACACACAGTGTTAACCCATTTCAACTGGGAGGTGGTGACTGCCAAATGGCAAAGAGCCTGCAGGACTACAGATGGCAAAGGGATATAGCTCTTTCCACCCACAGCACACCAGAAACCATCTTCAAGTTGCCATGAAGCAAGAGCAAATTCTTTTAGCTATACTGGCCCAAACCTTTCCACTCTGCTGCCACATTTAGGATCAATAACTTGTTAATATTTTTTGGAGGTTTTTCACCCAAAGCAGTTCTTCTAGTGTTGTGTAACTGGCTCAAGCTGAAACACAAAGTGTAGCTTAGTTAATGAATTACAGCCTTAACCCATGAGCATCCCAGCACTGTAAGGTTTCTGTCTGGACATGCAGCTGGGTACCCACAACTCTCAAAGCCACGAGCTCAGCAAATCCAAGACAAGTTAAGACATATGCTAGCTGCTCTTGCTGCCTTCTCTGCCAAGGGGCCAGGAAGATGCACCCCAGTTTAAGAGCTGCCAATTCCTCACCTGGGTTCAAAGGAAACAGCTCAGAAGCAGAGCAGTGCCTGAGATAGCTGAAGCCCACAGGTCCCAGAACAGGATGGGGTTACTCCACCAACCTAGCAGTAGTATAAATAGCAGAAGCACTGAAGCCTGGTTTCCTAGGGATGCCCTTGTGTGCGTGTTGTGCGGTGCTCTGATGTCCAACAAGGTGCAAGCCCAGGTGAATATTTCTCCACAGCGAAACCCCTCCCAGCAGCTGTTCCCCACATGAATTTCTGGTAGCCCATCCAGGCTGAGGACACTCCTGTTTCCCTCTCCCCTCATGGAGGTCTTTGTGCTCCACTAGCTGCCCACCTGTTTCCATGACACCAAAACCTTTTATCCTTGAAGGGTTCAGGACTTATGCCTGCACACCTTCTCTTCTTCTGTTCCACTTGAACAGAAGTAAAGGGTAGACTGCAAGAGTAGCTCAAATCCGTGCCACCACATTCAGACTCTCAACATCTAGCTCAGGGGAGGTCATCTCAAGCTCTGGTAGAGTGTTTTCAAATTGAATTTACATGATTTTTAATTCCCACCCATTGCTCCTTGAACCACCTTTCTCCACTCGGTTAAAGGGCTCTTTCACAACACAGCATCTTCTGCCTGTGAAAGCAGGCTCTGTTCTCAAAGCAAGGGGTATACACTTGAGCTGTTGCTTTTCTGTCCCTTTTGTTACTTGCAAGATACCCCAGCTGCACAAGACACTTAACCAGAGGGCAAATCTTGTTCCAGTCTAGTCTGTTATAAAGCAGGAGGGGAAGGGAAAAAAAAAAACAAAACCCAAACTATTTTGTTTTTCATTTTGTGGTTTTTAATAGAATAGGCATGGTATTTCTAGGAAATGTTTATGCTGATATTTCAGTCCCATGAAAAATGGAGAAGAAAGCACTCCCTCAAACAGTATAATTGGTTTATTAACTACAATAAGTAGTTCTTCCACATGACTTTTCTTTTTATTTTTTTAACAGCTCTGCAAGTACATGTCTGCTTTTTACCCGTGTAGCAGAGAAGAGAAGGAGCCATCTGTCCTGGCCATTGGGCAAAATAAGGAGTAATTACCCAAGCCAGTTTTGATTTAGCAGTGTTACAAATGGATCACAGTACTTTGGCCTCTGTTTTCCTACCGAAATTATTTCAAGCCTTGGCTAGAATTATTCTGCTCTTATCTGCTCAAAGCCAAGCACCTGAATCTATATTTAAGCACCTGCAATCTAGTCTGCTTTTCAGGACACACAGCATGTACTGTTCCCTCTGTTGTTCAAGGAATTTGTGCAGGCTCAGTTTCTCTGAAAATTTAGGCAATTAAACCCAGAGAGAGGCTTATGCAATCACATTTTCCAGGATCAAGCATCTGTGTCATTCTTTTGTGAATGTCCCTTCTCCACCCCCGCCCCATTCCCTAAAAAAAAAATACCCCAAAAAAAGAGAGAAAGCACTGTGTCTTGCAGAAAACCTTATGATTCATTATCAGTAGCGTGGGATCTCTCTACCCCTAGAGACCACATTTCAGTGTTCTGTCTGGCAAAGCTGTTCACAGCAGAGGGCAGGGGAAAATTCTCAAAATGGACACTAAAATTTTCCGTGTGGATGTGAATACCAGGCTGAAAACTACTTTTCCTGTAGCCAAATCCACGAGGAGTACTTGCACCTTCACACAGTGCCAGCCCACTGGGACAGAGATCCTGAACTGACTCTATTGGAGTTTACATGTGTTTACACGTGGTGTTTTTATGATATATTCTTATTAGAATGAACAGGGCTAAGCTGTCTCATGCCCTGGGGTTCCTTGGGATATTACTCAGATGAGTAACATCTTTGGCCAAAGTTCTGAATGCTGCAGTTTTATCCTATGACACTGTGCATGCTACATCTATCTGAGCTGTCTAGAGGTTTAGGCAGTATTTATACACGGATAAAAGTCTCGGGGCTGGGGATGAGCAACACTCTCAGGAAATCCGTTTGACAAGAGAGGGTTGATATCTTCATCCTACCCGACTGGGTTCCTCAGATATGAGAGATGTTGGTGTACAAGTAATCAGAACAGAAGAGGGAGGCTCTCAGAGTCTTTCCTCACATGCTTGTGCGGGAGAAGAGAATTCTTTAATCCTCCCATTGCTGTGGGCTGGTTTCAAGATCGTAAGTTACAGACATAAGTGCCTGTGAGTTGTAATGAATTTGGAAGTTACAGCACAAAAGGGGTGTCTTGGGGAGAAAATTGTTGTAACTGCTACAAACGAAAGTGGGAAGATGATTTTCCCTCTGAGTGGCGACATTTTCAAATACAGAATCTCAGTTTCATTTCGCTGCATTCCTGATCTACTTAGTTGTTTATTTTTGCATCAGAGAGCAGTAATGTCGAGCAGGTTGCAAAGTCAAGGAACAAAGACTTAGATGAGATGCTGGGGCTGCTGCTTCCAGCACAGAGAAAACATTATCTATGTTCCTACGAAGATAGGATTCATAGTTATGAATTCCAGAAGCAATCCAAGGACTGAAAGGAAAACAAGTCCTCAGAAATGAGCACAGTTGCCAAATCAGCAGAACATTTTCCACAGCATTAGAAAACAAGACCTTCTGTAAGATTATCTCCACCTATATGCATCTACCAGAACCAGCACCATCTTCCCAACTATTTCAGGATGGGACTGAGACCTTGTGTAAATCTCAGTTCTTATTCCCCACGGTGCACATAAGAGTGGAGAATTCTGGCACTGCCTGAAATCTGCAAGATAAGTAAGACTGTCCCCAAGGGAGGGAGACAACGAGTGCAGTGCTGGTCCTGGCCTCCAGCCCAGGATGTCTGTAGCAGTTCGTCCTGAGACTGCCAGCTCTCACATATGCTCACCTGACAGCCACATGAATGGATGGCAAAATGCTTGCCTTGCTCTGTCATTAGAGCATAGCCCAAAGCAGCTGGTAACTGGCCTAGTGGATAATAAATATGAAATTATAAAGAAGAGGTCTGTCCCAGTGTGGCAACCCCCGTGTGGTACGGCTTCATTAAAGTTAATAATAAAGATTGTTTCTGGAGGATTACCCAAATGGTGGTGAACCTTCTCCTTCTAAAACAGGCTGAAGACTCACACAAGTTGAAGAATCCTGAAAATATGGATCCTCTTTCACGCCCTCACAATTATTGTTCCTGGCAGGATGATGCTGAATGCATACCGCCACTTGCTGAATATGGAGCAACCTGTGCCCAGCAGCCAGCACTTGGACACAACTGTTCTGCAAGAGAAGCCCTACAATCCAAGGTTCCTACGAAGTCCCCAAGTGCCAAATACTTTACAGAAGCAGCAACCATGGAGCTGGTGTACTCCCTTAGTATCCAATGGGTATCATCTGCATACTGCTATCCCAGTTATCCTTGTTGCTGCCGAGGAACCTGTGGCTGGCCCAGTTGGAGAAAGGTTGGGTGAGCTCAGACACTGGAAGAGACTGGAGATGCCAGGGCAGTCAAAGTGTGGCCAGCAGTGAGTGACTGCATGGGCAGTGAGTCCTTCCCTATGGATGTCAGGAGCAGATGACATTACCTGGTATCTCCAAAGCATCAAAGTAAGGTGCCTCGTTGGACGTGAATGGATTGTGTTCCACTGAAACCTTCAGGAAATTTGCAGGCAGGCCATGCTTCTGTTTCCCCCACAACCACCTCTATAGAAAGCAACTCTTGTGTAAAAGACTTCATTTGCTGGTGCTCTGTTTTACCTCCATGCAGACATGCAGTAGTCCCCCCACACACCGCTGGCATTTCGGCTCTGACTCAGGGTCTCTTTTCAACAGTGACCTGAATGCCACACACTTGCTTGGAGGTTTTCTTGACATTTATGAGTCATTTATCCTTCCCTGACCTGCATGAGGGAATCTGGCTGACTAGGCTGTGTTAGCACAGCTATCAGACCCCAGGAAGTAAAAGCTGTACACATTCAAGAGAAACACTCTTGCCTCTAGTCAAGAAAGTCTTTTGAATGTTAGCCCATCTCCAAAAAAGTAATCAAGGAATGTTGTATTGTTATTAGTGTTATTAACCTAACCTAGTGTTATTAACCCATCTCATCCCTTTCTGATCCTGAGTGGATTCATGGTCATCTTCCAGCATGGACAGATTTTGGCCCCTTGGAAAAAACAGCTTCTAACTGTCTGCTTTTTCTCTCTTCCAAAGTCTTCTCTTACATTTTACAAGCTTTTAGCAAGACAGAAGGTACATCTCAGACCAGATCATGTCATGGTTACTGTGAGCATTCACCCAAGACTATCCAGCCTTAGCGTGGACAAGTTTAAACAAAGGAGCCACCACTCAGATCCACAAACCCCCCATGACCACCCCATGGCTCAACCCCACTGGGTTGCCAGTGGGTCTCCTGCCAGGGTAGGTCACCCTTGAGCCCTGCCCATGCCTGGTCAAAGGAAATATGCTTACTGGGTGAGCCCAACCCCTCTCCTTGTTCCTTCGCTGTGGCACTTTGTTCCACAAAGCCCTTTTTCTCCCATCCAAAGCTATTCCTAAATTCTCCAACATCTGCAGAAATTGCATAGCACAGTGTTTGCCCCATGCCAGCCTCTATCTGACCTGGTGACCAGTGCCACAGCCTTTTGTTCAGTCCCAAAGGAAATGGGTGGCTGCAGAGAAGAAAAACAAAATCCTGGTGGTAGCACATCTCCCTTTCATCAGAAGAGCTGAGGAATTTTGCATAGAGACAGATGAGTCCCAGGTACCTGGCAGCCAGCTGAGCAGATGAGTCATCTGAGGAGCTGGGGCTAACAAGTGATATGTGCATATTTAATGCATCCCAGTGTTCCTGCCTGCTTTCAAGTTGCTCAGGGATGTTTGTTGAAGCTCTGGGGATGTTGGAGCCTCGCAGGCACACTTCAGCCTCCTGAAAGGAGAAGTTTGACTCAGATACTTAGTGCTTTCTGCTTCATAAACATCTCTGTTGTGCTCAAACATTAAACTCTCTAGGCTGGAAGGCACTCAGATGGATGAGGACTTGGGGAATAACTCAGTGTCTTTGAGAGAGACGGAAAGGCCTCTCTGGCAGTGAATGATCTCCCTGTCTCCCCTTTCTAAACTGCTTCCAGAATTACTAAAGGTACAGTAGTCACAGCACAATCATGAGCTTTATTTCCTTGGATAAATCAGATTAAAAAGAAAAGAAATGAAGAAGAAAACAACAACAACAAAAAAAGACCTTTGAAATTCCTTTCAAATTGGTACTTGAGATGAGCCTGTGAGCTGATCTTTCAAAAATAGTGTTTTCTCTTCCACGAGGAAGCTCCATGGTGTGGAGGAGGCAAACAGGAAACAATCACAAAGCAACAGGGCTGAAATCCTCAGGCATGGGTTAAAAGTGCCCTCCCCTTTCATAAGGCATAGTGCATAATTACCTGGTGGAATTCATTGCTGCAGGACAAGTGGAGGGCAAAAATTAAAGCAGGCTTCTGTGCTTTATTTATTTATGGAAATTATTTACCCCAAGTCTTGTTTAACCAAGGGAGGTTAATGCTTTCTCTCTGGGTATCTGTTCAGTGACAGCACTATTCCTGTGGATTTTGGTTCCCATTGCCTAATTTGAATCTCCCAAGCTACAAAGTGTGGCTGTTGCTCACTGTCTCACCATCTTCCACGGTTGAGATTGATTTTGTCATCTTTGTACCTCACCTTGAAGTAGTTGTAGGCTGCTACCAGTTCATTCTCAGTCCCCACTGCTGAGGCAGCTTCTCCATAATTCCCAACCTTACAAGTTCCCAGAGGGTGCTGTGCTTTGAGAACAGCCAGGCTTCACTCTTTAGGAAGGCAGAACTTCCTGATAGAGCTGTTGTTGTCTCTTGCCTCTGCTTCACAAGCAATTCGTGCCCATGGTTCTGATTTATGTGAAGAGGCAGGAACACGGATCCCAGGACCCACACACCTTTGCCCAAAGTAGTGAGTAAAGCTCACCACCATGTATCCCTGGAAAAATACCTTCAGGTGGGATTCTGGTGAAAAGCCTTAAAGGGGAGGATGCTGACCAGCAACACTGGCCTCTGCCAAGCTGCTTACTGAGTTGTAAACTGAGGTCTCAGCATGGCATTGAGATCCATCAGTGCTGCAACTCTCAGGGGAAAACCTCTCTTCAGGTTATCCTGGGTGCTTTTTCATGGTTGCCTGTCTTACTACAGATGAATCAGAGAAGAATGAACTACACCAGGCTTATTAATGTTTCTTTAATTAGTAACAGAACAAATATGTTTGGACTTTGATAATTTTACACAGAAAATGTTGGAATGATGTATCAGGTGGTTTCGTGTCCATTTTGCTCCGTTTTATTTCCATGTAAAAATATACTTCTGGTACACAAGATTTAAAAAAAAAAATAGATTTTCACAACAAAGTAAGTGCTTTGAGCACTAAAAATTCACTTGTGCACTGTAATGTTGGCTTAAATATTTACATTTGCTAGCCATATTCCCTCCCTCCCCAAAAATGGGCAAACCCCAGATTATAAATATCATCTGTGTATTTTGGATACAAAACTTTCCCAGACAAAAGAGCAGGAAACATAAACATAACAATGCTGTGGCTCAGACAAATTGATTTTAACTCCCCCAAAAGAGTAAAAAAGAAAAATAAAAACACTTTTGTCAAAAGAGAAATGGCACAGGGAACACAACCTTAGTTATCAGGCACTGCAAGCAGAAGGGGAAGGAATTCTGAGACATACTTTTCAGGGCAGTAATGGCACAGACCAGGTAGCAATTGTGTGCTTTCAGAAGGTCAAAAAGGTTTAAGAATCATATTGGTTTGGAAGGGGGCCTCAAGAACAGAGCAGATGAGATGTCTCTTAAAGTCCTTCTCCACCTGCTGTAAGGTTGGATAATGGAAAAGCAACAATTTCGACAGCCAGCACCTGCTGACCTTGAGCCAAGACAACACATGAGGAAACGCTGACACGTTGAAAATGTTGTTTTCTGGCAACAGTTTCTTTCCACTGTTTTCTGAGACTTTCTCATGTAGACTGTGCTGATCACACTGAGAAGAGACCTTGTTCACCACCTCGGTCATGGGGCTACCCTGCCATTAGTCCAAGCAGTATGGGATGCATCCTAGAACATCATGAAGTCCCCTCTTCCAAATGTGGAAAAATCCCTTGAAAGGAAAAATGGTCCCTTTGGTAATGCATGAATTAGTGCAGAAGGAGAGACATTCACAGCTCATGGTTAAAAAAAGTACATCAATAACTAACCACGTGAAGGCAGCTGGGACAAAATGTCACCAGCTTTGCAGGGCTGATCTCAGGTGTTATCACAAACCCACTGCATGTGGGGAAGGCATTACTCGGTAACCAAGGTCACACCTGCTCACAGGGCAGGAATTGCTACTTAAATATTTGGTGATCAATGTAGCTGAGGACAAAACAAGAGGAAACGTCGCTGAAATTTTGATATTGGACATGGGATTGAGTCGTAGAAACCAAAGTGTGCAAAAGTGAACCAAATGTGCCTCCTTCTCCAGTAAGTCAGTGGCTTTCTGAAACAGGAACCATAAAACAGAGACTGGAACCTATTAAATGAAAAGCCTGTCCAGAGGTTCTTGGAAAACTTAGGATTTGGCCCTGGCCTGAAGAGGCTCTTCTGCAGTGTTTGTAGTTCATTGATTTGGAATGCCCAGAGCAAGTCCTTGGGAGTGGGTCTCCCACCACAGGGTGTCTTGTCCCGTTGGACTCCAAACGAGCCAGCAGAGTTTGCCTGCCAGAACACTTCAGTGGCAAATTCGTTCTGTCATTTCTTTCTGCAGAGAAAGGAAAGAAACAGTAAGCGCAAAAGACAGGTTTGAGTGGCGTGACGTGTCAGGCAGTTTGGCAGATGTCCAAAACCAACCCAAGGAAGCAACTGTGGGAGTCTCAGGGAGCGTTTCTCTCTTTCCCATGCCAGCCCTCCTGGGAACTGCTCTGCCTCAGCAGCTCCATCCTGGCATCCTTATTATTTGGGCTGTGCTCTAGCTTTGAGAGGAGTCCAAGGAAAGAGCTTTGGTTGAGATATTGAAAGGTGCAGGCCCTGCTCAGACGTGGAGCAGCCAGACAAGGCGATGCCACTCAGAGCCTCTCTTTGCAGCTGCCTAGGGAGACAGGACATGGAGCTGCTCCCAGTTCTTGCTCTGGGAGCTGACCACAGCTCACCCAGAGGACCTGTGGTTTTGGCAAGGGATCCCACAGTCACACTGCAATGCAAATGAGTGCTAATAACAGAGGCCACAGGAAACCTCCAGCCAGACCAAACTCTGTTTAGGCTAAGAGACTGTTTTCTTCAGCCAGAATGGCATCATGCCAGCTGCATTAGGACAGTGTCCAGCTTTCAGCTGGTGGGAGATGGTATTTGTCCTTGCCTTAAGGAGCTCAGCTAGTAGTTTCTAAATCACATGCATTGCTGCAGCGAGGAAAGTGAGATTCCGGCTCATCAGATTCGTGGCTTGTGAATTTGCACGTGCACACAGGTCCCCTCATGCACCCCAGGGGAAGGTTTGCACATGAAAATGTACTCGCAAAATAGATCTGAAGTAGGACTGGTCTGTGGAGAAGGAAGAATGCAACTCTGAAAAAAGAAGAACAAGTAGGATGACCCCACAGCTCTGCTTTAGTGTGTAACCAGCTGGACCCCTGCCAGTGCTGCAGCCCAGTACCGTGTCCTGCCCTTGTCAGGGAGGCAAGTGCACAGCTTCTCTCTGCCCCCATGTCTATTGATTTGTTAAAGAGAGTGAATCACTGCCTTTGGCTAGTTCTGACTGTAAAAAGGATCCCAAGATTTGCTAAGAAGTCACATCCCAAAGAAGCTTGACAAAAGGGAAATTGAAGCAGCAAAGGGAAGTTCAGCCAGAGGAAGGCTTAGAAAACTGAGAATTCCTTCACCCGTGTACTTTTTCCAAGCTATTTTGGCCTAACAGTGAATTTTCTGGCTAAGGACATGCTGGGTTGTTGGTTCTTTTTTTTCTTACTCCAAAATCTGCAGAATGGGCCTCCTCAGCAGAATTCCACGTCAGGAGTGCTCCAACCATAATACAGGACTCAGACCTGCTGTCACGCTCCAGATGTGCTCTCCCCACATGCCTGGTGGCCTTCCATAATCACATGCAGGGAACAGGCACCTCTGCAGGCAGGAGTCTCCTCTGTCATGGATTCAAAGGGACTAACTCCAGGCATGCAAATGCAAGGTTAGGACAGTTGTCTGGGCTAATGAGGCAGTCTGGTTGCAGGACACTCTGGTAACTCAGTGCCAGAGGGAAGGAGGTCCTTCCTCCTGCCTGGTCCTTCCTCCCAACCCTGTGGTTGGGTCTGCTTGAGGCTTGAATGCCAGGCAATGAGACAAAGATAGACCAGAGGCAAATGTGTCTCGTTTCCTTGTAGTTTAACCCCAGTTGCATCACGGGGGGAAAAAAATCTGTTCATCTTAGATTCATCCAAACCCATCAATCATCTCATGTTGCATGTGAGTCACTGCCTATTTAGCAATGCCAGCCTCTGCTTTGGCTACTAGGTGCTAATTATTTACATTAACAAGCATCAGTCCAAGGGGATGACACAATTATGGGATGTTTATCTACTCTGAAGAACTTTGTCATGAAGAGCACTGGTGAGGAACAGAGGACAGACTGATGCTGAGCTGCCATTTGCTGAAGCTGAGGGCCATTGTGTAATGAATGTCACAATCAAATTCTGCAAAATAATTAAAGTAGATACTGTTGTCATTCCAGTCTCCCCTGATTAGATCATCATCTCTCCATCCCCCAAAATCATGATCAGAGCAGACAGGCAGCCAATTGACTGACATAAATGAATGCAGAGGAGTAAAGTGCTTGGCATTTAGGGGCAGAGGCGTCTCCCCCACATCCAGATCCTAAACAGGCAGCTCATCTTAGGATGTTTCTTAGTTCTTCCTGGTACTAGGCCCTCTTGGTCTTCCCTGACTCTCTGCTGCTGGATACAACCTTTTCTGCAACCTAGCCCTTATCACAGCATGATAACTACAGGGTTTCCTAATAATTCTTCTCCCCACTGCAATGTCCTCTCTAGGTCACACTACACTCAACGTTGCCTCTGGCACACTTGTATCTCTTACAAAACTATGTGCTTTTTCTAGTCTATATGCCCAGGCTATCTGGTCTCTGCTTCCCACCAGTCCTGCAGTTTTCAAGGACTGACACTCTGCCTGGCTAATTGCTTCCCAAGGGCAGCTTCAGTGAGGCCTCTCAAGTTTGGCCTCGATAGCTGTTGTCTGAAGCTGCGTGTCCTACTGGGGACTCCCTTCCCTGCAGCCTCATTGTTATTCACGCTGGGATCTCAAACAGGGACCTTGGTCTGCTAAAAGGAAAGTCAAGACCATGGAAAGTAGGCTTTGGCTCAAACCTGACCCCTGAAAGCCACATGGACACAACTGGCTGGAAATACTTTGATGTGCAAATTGCATCAGAGCTACCCAGTCAGGATGGAGGGACACTGCACTGGGGTGGCCCTGAGGGTGCTGAAGAGCGATTCACAGACACCACAGCAGAAGCAAAGTTTAAGGAGGGTTTTCCAAGGGCAAAGGATTTTCTTGGTGTTGCTGAGAAGTTCTCTCTCAGAGCACCAAGGCTGATGGTTACAGGTCAGAAAACATGACTGTGTTTCTGAGGCAGGGTGGCTGAAAGAGTCCGTAGAGGGTCACTGCACTGCTCAGAGTCCTGCCCTCACCTGCTCTGTTCTCTCATGCCACTCCCACCCTCCACCTCCCCATCCCTGGGGCATCCTTACCAAAGGCTCCAGCTCCCGATGGTCAATGAGGCTGAACTCCCTGATGAAGTAGTAAAAGTGCTTGTAGCAGGTGTTGACGTGAGCCTCAGCACCCATGTTGATGATGCTGTCAAAGTGGTGGATATAGACATGGACGAAGACACGGAAGAGGCGGGTGAGGATCTTGGTGCAAACTTGCTGGAACTGCTTGGGGAAGGGAACACCTGCAAAGCAGAAGCAAATTGGAAGCCATTTGACAATTTCCAAGAAAACAGTAAGCATTTAAATGTCACTGGCACATTTGACAGGCAGTCACGGATGACAATGAAGGACTCCCTTGGCTAATGTCAAGAATGACAGATACACTGGGACAATGTTCCATCTAACTCTTCCCACATATTCCCTCATGGCCCAACAAACAATTTCACACAGGCATGGGCTGAGGATTTGGGGAGCTGCCCTAGCAGAGAAAGCTTCTTATCCACTGGAGGAGACCACAGATTTCCACATCTGGTTCAATCCAGAGCAATCTGGCTGAGGATTCTTCTGCCCCCTCTCCCTGCCTTTATCCTATAAGCCTGTGCAGGCACAGCATAAGCTGAATTATATTTACCCAGGTCCACAAAGTCAAACCACCTCCCAGAAGAAAAAATACCTTCCCTGTTCCTCTGAACTAAAAGCATGTTTCGCACTCTTTTTCTTCCTCCCCACACCCTCAAACATCACATCTGATGCATCAACAGAAACGGGTGGGGTTTCTACCTTTTCTCCTGATCCTTGTTTCAATAAAATGTCTCATTAAATCAGGGAGAAAACCGCCCATCTTAATGATGTTTGGGTTGTAATTTCACTGCACTGTATGATGCTCTCCCCTGATATGACCTCCCAGGATGGTCGAGACTGAGACCCACCATGCACTGCTCTATACTTGTAGCTTTGTTCCACACAAGGACACACCGTGGGACATTTACATCCCTGTCAAAACACGCTTCTATCACAGTGAAAATCTCAGGGCTGTGATACCATCAGTGCCAGTAACCGTGTGGTAAATCTCTAAAGGAAATGTGGCTTTGAAACCCTAAACATTCTGTCTTCTTTTTTTTTTGTGAGGAGGAAAATGAAACAACTGGAATTTGTTTTCCTGAAGCTTCTTCCTCTCCCCAGAGCAATTCAATGCAAATAGGCAAAGAACAAAATAAAAACCTCCTTCCCACGGTTGTGCCAGCCTCCTCCCTTAGCTTCTCATTAATGCAGCACATAACCTCTGAAAAATCTTTTCAAACAAACTCTGCTCAAGCATGGCCAGCTCACAAATTTTGCGCTGGGGAAAGCATCAGCAAATCTCCCAGCTAAAAAATTAAAAAGGGTAATTTTTATCTTTGAATCTTTCTCGTCAGCCTTGCAAGGCAATTAAAACACTTCTTTCCCAAAGGCTCCTGGCAGTTTTGTTTCCCAGCAGCAGTGCTGTGCCCTTCTCCTCCATAGGTGGCAAACACAGAGGTCCCATCCCTCCGACATCGTGTTTTCAATTGAGAGGGTTTGGCAGGTGCTGGGCTTGGTACTCATAAGAGAAAATGATTTTTGGTCTAAAACAGAGTCACCCTCAGCACAGCTGCAGAGCTCTCCTTTCCTGCCAGTCTGATACAGGCAGGGATCAGAGAGAGATCTCCTGGTTCCCCTGCAGCCAGGAGGGACACGGTGCTTTATCAACGGCTTCATTTGAGCTTTTTGCACCGAGTGAGAATTTGCCGAGCAAATAAAAGCTGTAATCACCCAGCTGGAGACTCAGATATGCCATTAGGGTGGCCCCTGCAGACCAGCTTTGAAGAACTGGTCAAGAAACATTTTCTTTTAATAAAGTAAAGTTTGTTACGGCAAATAATTTCTGATGAACACACATTGCTGGGCCCTGGCTGGGGAATATGCACTGTTCTGAACAACCCAGTCCTGAGCTGAGAAGGAAATAAGATCAGAGAGTGGACAGCAGGTCAAAGAATCTCAGGGTGCCAGGGCTGAGGGCATCTGTGGTCCAGACACTGCTGTCATATGAGCCACCTCCAGAGCTGCCAGATGGTGACAGGTAGCTTTCCATGGCTTTTGTCCTGAGGTTAGCCAGGAACCATCGTGTCCTACACATCAGTCACCCACAAGTCTTCATGGACATGCCTGCAGCTGAGAGACTTAGAGGGGAGACACCTCCAGCTACATTCCGGGTTTTCCAAGAGCAGCTTTTCCATCAGGGAACTGAGATTTAGCGTAAATCAGAGAATCAAAGAACAGTTTGGGTTGGAAGGGATCTTTAAAGGTCATCTAATGCAAATCTCATGGCTGTGGGCAACTACGGGAGCTGCTGAGCTCCTAAACCTAATGATGTACGGAAAGATACCATCAAGCTGCCAGGACCTCCAAGGACACTTATAGGCTACCCCAACTGAAGGTGATTCACATGAACCAGAAGCATCAGGAGCTGCCAGGAGGTGAAGCTGGGCTGCCCTTCTTTGTGTCCATCACCAGGTGTCAGTGTGTGGCCGTTCCCTCCAGACAAGTCCAGGCTGCAGTGGTGGCTGCCTGTTACTCATGGACTTCTACAGGTCACCCCTCACCCTACCGTGTCATGATACCACCAGCTACGGTCCTTTGGGACCAGGGATCACTCGGGTCTGGCTCTGACTCTCCCTGCAACAACCCTCTCACTTGCACACCTGCCTAGGGAGGCACAGCCCTCGGCCATCAGGTCCCGCTTCCTCTCCCCGTGCTGCAGCCACCTCTGTGTCTCCTGTGCCAGGACCCTCGATACAGGCTATGGATGCTTGACTGGACCCTGCCTCTGGCACGGGGCTCTGTGCCAGCTGATCAAAGCCCTTCCCTGCGGGAAGGAAGCAGGGGGACGGATATCTGATAAGCAAGTTGCCTCTGCCAGCAGCAGCCGTGCCTCACTGCTGGACTCCAGTGACTTGGAAAGCAACCCATTGGAGAAATTGCCCATCCCCTTGCCCAGAGCTGAAAGAAAAGGGTTCTCCAGTAAAGGCTGCATGTGAACAACCCGGGGAGAGCAGCAGAAAGATCTGGAATAAATAGGGCTCTCCCAGGGTCACAGCTGCTGGCGCAGCGGATGTCCAGCAGACAACACATGTGACATCCTCTCCAGCACATGAGGGGACACAGCGAGGGCAGGCCGTGCCTCCTCCCTGCAGCCAGCACATCCCAGCAAGGGGAAAGGCCTGGAACATGGATCTCAGCACTGGCCACGCACCTGTCCTGCCCTTGCAGATGTTTTGCTCCAAAATGAGCAGCTCATTGCCATTCACATCATGGCACCACCGTGGCACAAAGCAGGAGTAGCAGATTGGTGGTAGCAGCAGGGGGATGAGGCTAGTGGGACTGACTCTGCATGGCTGAGAGGTTCTGTTAGCAGAAGTATGGCAGGCCAGGGCAAAGTCAGGATGGAGCCCCAAGTTTTGACAAACCGCTCTGACAGGGTGACGCTGCTTGGCTTGGCTTCACCCTCCCTAGTCCTGCACACCTTCAGGGACCCAGCAGCTCCATCCCAGTTCATCCAATTGATGCTGGTCTCAGCTGCCTCAGGGGGATAGCAGAACACCACAAAACCCACCACTTGCTGCATTAAAACTACCTTTACATTTAACTCACTGGTGCTCACCATCCAGCGGCCTTGGAGAAAGCAGCAGCAACCTCCCAGTCTGGCAGGCGGTGGCCACCCTCTGACTCTTCTTGCATGATGTTTAGTTTAGATATTAGGAAAAATGTCTTCACTGAAAGGGTTGTCAGGCATAGAAATAGATTGCCCTGGGAAGTGGTGGAATCACCACCCCTGGAAGTGTTCAGAAGGCGTGCGGATACAGGATATGGTTTAGTGGTGATCACAGTGCTGGGTTAACAGCTGGACTCAATGATCCTAGCAGTCTTTTCCAATCTTAATGATTCTGTGGTTCTGTGAGTGATGAGGAGGGCACCAAAGGATGCAATGTGAACTTGCTCAAATGCCAGGAAAAAAAGATTTATAGACAAGGTCAGCTCTTCGCTTCCCCCCGTGATCCCAGGCGTGCACTACCCTGACACTGCACACAGACCAGACAGCTGGGAGCATCTCCTGCCCCAGGGAAGAAACAGCCCAATCCCAGGAGGAGTGGAGCAGAGCAGCCATCCGCAGCAGAGGAAAAGAGAGAACTTTACCCCTGTTCCAAGCCAGGGCAAAAGCCGTAACTACAGCAGGTAGAGTTTCACTCCAAGCAGCGTGACTCACAGCCCTGAAATGAATTAGCACCTTCAGTTTGCCTTGGATGTTTTGCTTGAAAATCCCAAGATATGATTTAAAGCTCCAAGAAATCTGTTTTTCCCCACTCTGTGCTGATTGCTTCAAAACATAAGGAAACCATGTGGGACCATGTGTAAAAGGAAATGAAAATGAGAGGTAACAAGTTGCCTGTGCTTATGGTAAGGGACTGCCAATGGCTCTTGGATCTTTCCTGCCATCTCCCATCCCTAACACTTGTGCTCCAGCCAATTTAATTTTTTCATGATGAATCAGTACTGGGAAGCTATTTTGCTTCTTGGCAATTGTACTTTTTTTCCTCTGCAAGTGCAGTAATTCAGTGAACTTCGTGATGAATTGTTGTTATTTCTCAATTTCATTTTGGCCACCGTGGTGTTCGGTGACTCATTTTTCCTAAAAATAAGTCTTTAAAGCCCCATTTAAAACTAATAGCATGATGGCAGCAGCTGCAAGCTGCCGTGGTGTTAATTTTGGAAGAAAATAGCAGAAAAACAACAAAAAAAAGACAAATTGTGTAAAAAATAGCCAGTTGAGAGAACACCAATAATTAGCCGAGTTCTGAACATTTTTCTCCTGTTGTTATGGCGAGAAAGTATCAGATAATTTCGCACCAAGTTTTCTCTCTCTCTCTTTTTTTTTTTTTTTTTTTTTTTAATTGTTTTGGGGCCACGGTTGAATGGCAGAGCTTGAGTTTTGAAAAGCTTTCTAAGAACTGTTCCAAAATCTCCTGTGACCGACACTCTGTAGAGCCGCAGGCAAATCTGGCGGAGATCACGGGGTGTTTCCGGCGCTGGGTCCGGTCCAAATGCTGTGCCTGCACTGATTTAAGAACAGAGGGGTTTCAGCAGCCACAACGGTGCCGATGTAGGACACCTGGCCTTGTGCAACCAGCAGCCTGATGCTGGGCTGACTGGTGCAGACATAGCCAGCTGCCACAGGCTGTGGAAACCCCATCCGGCCAACCCTCCTCCCCAGCATGCTGCTGCCCAGCAGCAGCTCCCTAAAACCAGGCGCCACAGGGCAGAACGATTGCAGGGGGGAGATGATATTTTCCAGGTGGTAATTTGTTCATGTGGCCACTCGCTGAATAAATCTGCTGATATGGTTTTACCAGCTGGTAAAAGCACACCTGTAGAATCATTTATTCTTCTCCCTGAATGGTAACAATGCTTATTCTCCGTTTAAATGCATTTTTCAGGACAGCTACGTTGGTTGGAAGAGTGGAAACAAAGCACTAGTACACACAAACTGATGCAGGTCATCTGGAAAAGCTGCTGCTGCTGTAGATTTATAGCAACCAGGTTGGCATAGCTCACCCCATGCAGGGATTTGTCTCATCTTAACTGGCTGACAAACAGGTTTCCACTCCAGAAAAAGGATTATGGAGCGGGATGGAGCCCTGCAGGTGGATTTCCCTGGGGATGGGGAAGGCACAGTATCTCCCCAACCCTTGCTGTGGTATGCAGGGGGCTTGGCAGCACCCCCAGACCCATGAATAAACCCCACCACGGGGATTTTCTACTGTTGCCATGCGAGGGCTGCTGGTTAAGTCTGCCAGGTCACAAGCTGTCTGCTGGTGTCGGGCTCCCTTCCTGTCCTCTGGCCTCACTGCAGAGCTGGCACAAGCTCTGAGTCACACATCTTGGCTAAACCAAAGGTGTTTTTCACTTGGGTCCCTCTGCTCCCCTCGCACCTCTGACACTGTGCTGAAGGAGCAGATGCTTTAGTGGTGCCCAGCTCTGCTCCAGTCACAGGAGCTGTGACCATTTACCCCAGCCAAGGTCTCCCCTGTGATGCCAAAGGACCCTGAGAGCCCACAAGCCAGTGAACCATCTCTGCTCCTTTCCAGCTGAGTCTCTCACCCTGGGGTGAAGGATTTCCGCCCTCTGACCCAGGAAATACCAAAACTGCCACGACAGCTGTGAGCAAGCCCTGGTGAATCATGTGCTGCTCCTGGCTTTGCAGCTCTTGGATGCAGAAGGATGCTGAGGTTAGCCTCAGGCAACATTAGCAAGTTTGGGGAAGACTTCTGTTTCTAAAATAAACAAACTTAGGAAAAAAGGAAAGTCTGTTTTGTCTGCGGTCAGGTGGCCTTAGCCAGGGAAATCTTTGTGCTGGGACAGCTTTATGGCACATGGCAAAGAGGGGTCAGGAGGGGAAGCTGAGATGCTTTCTCAGCTTGTGAAACACTTGCACAGATGGTGATCAGCTGTGCCCAGGGACCTCTCCAGACCAAGCAGGACTGAAACAAACCTTCATGCTGAACCCCACCTCTCCTGCTAATTTCTCTCCACAACTCCAAAGCATGACATTTATAATTTCTCCACACCAAACTCCTTTCACCTCCTTAAAACACATCACATCTCCTCTGCGTCCTCTCAGTGCCTTCCCTTGTTCTGGATCTTTTCCCTTGTTTCTGGCTCTTTAGGAGAGAGGCTGGACATCAACATTTGGTCGCTCTGGCCACTGTCCCTGAGTCCCACATCCTGCCCAAGCTCCTCCATCATCCAGTGCATCCTGCCCAGCCTCCTCCATCATCCAGAGGGACGATGAGGAGCAGCCCGTCAGGAGCAAGCGGATGTGACATTTCCCTTCAGCCAAACACCTCCATCTTCTGAAATGCCAGAGCTGCCAAGCAATTACAAGGCAGGCCAGTGAAAGGCACTTAATTGGGGACATACTGATGACAAAGTGCCACCGGCTCCCTCCTCCCCCTGTCTCCCCCCCGCCAACACCAGAGTACAACCTCAGCCTGAGTTCTCTCTTGCACGTGTGAGGCCAGAACCACAAGAACGTGCCAGCAAGAGGACTGAAGTCACTCGGGGGCACAAGGGTCCCCACAACAAAGGTGCTTGGAAGAGGGACCCCAGGAACAACGTTAGAAGAGAAAAAAATGGATTTGCCCCATGATCACCTGCAGCTATCCTGGATCTGACTCAGAACTGTCCCCACACTGAAACGAAAAAAGAAGTGGAAACCAGAGGCACCAGCCATCCCTCCCCACATCAGGATGTGTTACACCTTGGAGGGAGAAGTGCCAGAAATGGGGTGCAAACCAGCAGGGCCATGACTGTATTGGGCTTTTGTGCCTCAGAGGGAGACATGAGCAGAGGGTGCTGCAATGTCCCTCCTGTGGTTGCCTGCTTTCTACAGTGTTAAGACTCCCTTACTCCCCACAGCAGCTTTCAAACAGCATGCCATCCCAAATCACACCAGAAAGGCACGAAACTGGACCAGGTCACTCTCCTTTCTGGCTGAAGAGAAAACAGAGTAAATCCATTTCCATGCCTCTGCTTTTAAGGGTGTGTAGATCTTCTTCTCGAGGACAAACTGAGAAGGGGAAGACCTAGCCTGCTCCCTGTGGCAAACCAGAATTAAAGGGGAATTTGTTGTCCCCAGCAGAGCTGGGGCTGCTGGCTCAGAGCATCCTGCACCGACACTGTCAGCCAGCCACTCTTCCAGCCTTCTCTGGAATGCATGGACACCACGGAGCCCACGAGGGAGAGATGCCTCCATGGCACAGTGAATGTCCCTGGTGAATCCCACGCACCCCCAAGCCATCCTATCTACAGCACAAGGACCCAGCACTGCCCTACCCTGACAGCCCCAGACCACCAGCAAAGGGAAGAAGGCAGCGAGTGCCTGCAGGTCTTGGCTTCAGGGAGAGAGAAGGAAACCCCCAGGAGGGGAGTTGTCCCATCCTAACCCCAGGCAAAGCCAGAGCAGCCAGGTCAGATCTGGGGTCTGGGGAGGTCACCCCATCCCAGGGCCAAAACAGTTTGGCACAACCAGGCTGCAGGCACTGCCTCCCCTCTTGCTTATGGAGACCCACAACCCCTCTCAGCCCCCAAGGGCCAGAGACTTCCCTGAACAGGACAGACAGCTATATGTATAGCATAGCCAAGTGGGGCTACAACAGTGAGTAATACCAGTAATCCCACACAGATCATTTTCTTCAATGTTTCCCAGCATATTAATGAAAATTCTGGTCCTAAACTGCAACGATTCCATCCAGCTCTGTCGGCTGTGCTGCTTGGCAAGACAAAAAAGGTCAAGCAGACTTGCAAAGCCTTGCCTTTCCCCGCCAGAGCTCCTTAAATGTATTTTTACATTGAAGTAACTTCGTGTTCCACCTGTAAAACAACCAGTCCAAGGCATGACCTGAGGCTCTTGAAGACCCACCAGCCAAGGCATCAGCTCCAACCCTTGAACTCATCTCCCCAAATGACAAAAAAGCAGTGAGGTAGCAGCTACTGTTGGCCTTGGCAGGTGCTGAGCATTGCAGGTCAGCAGCAGGGGGGTTAGTTTGTAGGCTATGTTGCCTTTGGCAGCTGCTGCAAGCTCCCAAGGCCAAACTTTTTGAAGGGGTATATTGTACACCCTGGGTCTTGGCAGTGGAAAGGCCAAGATCATCCTGGGGACACGAATATCTCTGCTCAAGTGATGCCTCAGCTACACAGCAGGATGTGAGGTATCATCAGGGCTGAGATGGAAAGGCCTGAGTGAAGCAGCAAGGTCAGACAAAGGCTAGACTCTGGGACCATGAACCTACGTGGAAAACGAGAAAGAAATCGATTTGGTTAGCTCAGAGAAGAGCGTGCTGCAGGGATGTGATCACCACCTCTAACCAGCCCTGCGGCTCAGCTCCTTGAGGAAAGGCAAGGAAGTTGATGACCTACCAGCCTCCACTTCTCACAGGCACAGCACACTTGGAAAAGTTCAAGCACAGAACAGGAGAACATTGTGTTCCACATCCCCTAGCAGCAGGATGAGAAACCCTGAGCTCAGTTTGCAGCAAAATGGTGTGGGACAGACACTGGGTAACACCTGGAACAGGAAAGGTCACAATACTCGGGATCGCAAAGTCCAGCAAGACCAACCCCCGAGGCGCACCAGCGGCTTGGGAACCTGCACCAGTTAAAAACCCCAGCCTTCCTGCAAAGAACCAGAGCACACTCACCTATCCTGGTAGGGAAGATGTCCTCGTTGTTGATGAGCATCTCGATCCAGTCCATCAGCATACACATGTACTGCGGAGCCGACAGCTTGGTCGGCTTCTTGTATTTGCTATCGTCCTGCCACCTGTACTCGTACTTGAGCCCCCCAGACATGATGGGGCAGCTCCTCTCCGTGCAGTACTCCGACATGGTGCCGTAGATGAGGTTGATGCGGTTGAAGAAGTCCACCACGTGCACAGCGATCCAGTCATTGATGCTCTCGCCGGGAGGCAGCTGCACCACCGCCTTCAGGTCCAGCCCGGACTTGAGGGAGGCCTGGGCTTTCTTGTACAGCTCAAAGCGCTGGGTGCCCGGCTCGAACTTCTTTCGGGGACGAAACGTTTTGTCCTTGTTGAAGACTTGCTTGAGACACAAAGCCATGGTGGGCAGGGCCTGCCAGGGCGAGGGCAGAGGCTCAGCGCAACATGAAACCCAAGGCTGGGGTCTTCACGGGTGGAGGTTTCTGGAAGGAGAAAGAGTCACATTTGGATCACATACGAAGCCAGAAGCATGTGTGGGCACACTCGCAGGGGTGAGTTCACACCAGCTGGCCTTGCTGCTCTGGCAGCACATGGGAACAGAGATTTGGGGTGAGCTTCTGGCCTCTCCACACACAGCAGCTGGAACAGCTGCTGTCACCTCAAGGAGCAGCCCCCGGCACTGGAAAGGATAAGCACTGCCACATGTGCCCTGTGCAAGGACTGATGGCAGACAGAGCCCTTCCTCCCTCCTGAGCACCCCAGGAGCTCACCAGGCTTCACCCGACCTCTCCCCTCCCGGCTTTTACCGATAACTGCTGCGACAGAGCAAGAGCCACAACATCGGCAGAGTCCACCAGCTCAGGTAGTCCCAACCTGGTGGCCCTTTCCTCTTTCTGGCAAAGGGGAAGGATCTCTTTCCCAGGGACTTCTCAGTGCAAATAACCCCTGACCCTGCCACAGCGGCTGGCGAGCGATGCCCCGGGGACTGCGCTGCGACTGCAGCTGGCTGCTGGTTCACACAGCCCCAGCGCCCAGATGAATGGGAAAAGACGGCGCGGGGTGTGGGGGAGGATTACTTCTGTTGTTCTGCCCCGTGTATTTGTCCTGAAGAACAAAACACACATCCGAAGGAGGGAAGCGCAGCCCGGCGCAGCAGAACACCGTGCCAGGATGCGGCCGCCCCTCTGGGCGCGCACACAATGCATCGGGCAGCCCTCGGCTGGTGGAGCCGATGCTCCGGCTCACTCGGTCTGGAAGTCACGGCTCTGCAAAATGCTGAGCTGACCCCTTCCTGCCCGAGGTCAGCCGCACAGACGAGGGCTGCGGTATTTTCCTTTTCCTCCCTGAAGCTCCGGTGGAAATCCCGGGCATTTCGTTACCTGCGCTCATCGCCAGGGGTGGTAATGTGAGAACAAGTTTCCCCTGGTGCTAAATGCTTGGCTGAGGCTGAGGGAAGAGAAAGTCCTCCAACGGCCTCCCCCTGATGGGAGGAGATGGAGAAGCAGTTAAGAAAAAGGAAGGAAAAGGTTCATGGAAAAGAGAAGTGACTGACCTAAACTCACAAGCAGGAGGGAATGGTGCAAACCTTATAGAATCATAGAATCATAGAATCAGCCGGGTTGGAAAGGACCATTCACCATTAAAAAAGACAACTTTAGCCAAAAGCTTGCTACATAAACTCTGTTTCCTAAACTCAGTCCTGAACCCCAGACAGATCTTATTTTGCCCAGTAGAGATCAGCTAAATATCTGAAAAGCGAAGCCTTCTGCTCCTCTTCCAGCTCACCCCTGAGGCCATCGCTCAGAGGCAGCAGGACCTAGTGATCATCCCAAATGCCAGCAGGATCTGCCTGGCAGGGATTTCTGCACTGCAGCCAGCAGGTGGCCCCGAGGGGAAAACCCTGGCTGGGTGCAAGCCCTGGTGTGAGTGGAAACCCCATCACAAGTGCCATTAGTGCACTAACCACAGCCTTTCCCACAGGCTGGAGCTGGAGCTTTGCCACTGTTACATAGCTCACGGCACAGTGTTATCCAACCTCACCATCAAACCAGGTGCAACCAGACCTCAAAATGTAAGTTTTAGGTGGTTTCTGCCCCACAGAGGGGGTCACAGCCATCACACAATGTTATGCAGTATGACTTTAATAGCAGGGTATCTGCAGACCTTCCCTATCTCATGTGGCTGGCTGGGATTTTTATGGCTCCACCCCTATTGCCCTCATTTGTTGCCCAAGGGCAATGACTGGAGGATGTTTCTTGGATGCTTTTTCTTCCCTTTCTCCAAGCAGCTGGCCCCAACCATGTCAAAGAGACCTGTTCCCCACTTCAAAAAAAAAAAAAAAAAGCATGATATCTCCAAAATGCCAACCGATGGAGGGAGCTGGCAACCTGTCATGGCTCCTCCCTGTCCCGAGGGAAAGGGTCTGTGGCACAGCAGCCCTGATGGATCCCTGTGGAGGCCAGGGGGCTACGGACACAGTGAGAGTGTAGAGAAAAGCCCTTCTCCAGGGCTTCCTGGATTCCACATATTCAAGGCACATCCTGTTGATAACACCTCTAAAAAAAGCCCTCTGGGGAGTTTTCTAACACCTAACAGTTTCTAAAATATATATGTGTGCACACATACATTTATATTTATATATAACTACTGCAATGCGGATCCTAATCCAGTAATGCAGGAAGTGCCAGGATACCCTCAGGATGAGGCACCCAGCAGGCTCCATTTGGAAGCAGGCATGAGGAGGCTGAGCAGTGCCTGGCCCTGCAGCCAGGTTTCCCTGGAATTTCAGCAAGCACGTAGTGCCAATAAACATTTCTCCATGTCACCATTTCTGCTGGTCTCAGCTCTGCTCCAGGAGCTATTGCTGTTTGCAGGCTTTTCCCTGCAGAGACTGGGTTGTTCCAGGGTGATGAGCAGCCACCCTGCCAGATGACATCCCATTAAATGTGTCACTTCCAGGGGCCAACGGCAGTGAAATCAGTTCTCCTTTAGTGTGTCACACTGCCAGACCTCCACAAATACTGAGCCACTAACTGGGAAACAAACATCCCATCTCCTGAATCCAGACCTCTAACTCATCCATGACTGCATTCCTGCATCATCCACAGCTGGATCTCTGTGTTATCCTGCATGCTGCTCTTTCATCAGACAGGTGGGAATGTGCCTCATGACTCGGTACCATCTGAATAAAACAGCAGTTATAAAAAAAAGAGAACAACAAACCTGCTAAACATCTGCCAGCTGTTTTCCGACCATGTATCTGTTGGAGATCACTGGAAATGGAAAAGCAAAACCTGTTGCTGCCCAAGTACTCAGAGACCTGTCCCTGAGCCAGTGGGATGCCAGCACAGCACTGCAGCCTCTCTGCTCTACAGGCAGCAGTTTTGCTTTCAGGATCCTTGTCAGCACTGCTACCAAATTACCAAGCCATTAAAAGACCTTGTCAGTCTTCGATGGAGAAAAATGTTCCCCAGAAATTATATTTATCACAAAGCCAAAAATACATCCTGGGATTTATGACCCAAAGAAGCACAGAGGGGCACTGAGCCAAAAGACAGATTTGTTCTCTACCTCTCTCCAAAGTTTTAAGTGCTTAGAGAGATCGACGTGCAGGGAAGGATGGGAGCAACAGTGGACACGACCAGGACATGAAATCCCAGTTATGGGAAAAGGGCCTCAGCAGTGAATGAAAGACCAGATTTTCCCAGTGTCCACCCTCATGCATCCGACCTGGCTGGTGCTCTTCCATCATCTCCCAAGTACTTGGGGCAGATCCATGTAAAGAGATGGAAAGTGGGAGATCTTCCAAGGTTTAGCTGTGGTGCAGAGTTCAGCTGAGCCTGATGTTCAGAGCTGTTGTGTTCCTGGAAATCAGACTGTGGTCCACTGGGGCTTGGGGTGGGACAGGAGATCCATCCAAGTCCAGATCGCTGCTTGCACTGCCTATTTTGGGAATTCTGAAGGGCAAGCTGCCATTCAACAAGCTTAGACAGCAGGTTCCTACGACATGACCGTACAGATCCCGCCGCCAGCCCTGGCAGGGCCATGGCAGCAGCCTGCAGCTCTCTGCCTTCAGTTCCCACGTGCAAAATCAAAGCTTTTCCTAGAGGAGCCTTGGCAAAGGCTGCAACCCCCCTTCCCCGCGCTGCAGTTCCCATCATGAGGTGGTACTGGCAACCCAGGGGCTCACACATCCCTTCCTGAAGCACTTGCAGACCCCCAAATCAAAACTCATCCCACTCCCGGCAGCGGACAAGGAGTGAAGCAGGTGGCTGTGGAGCTGGAGACCTTCCCTGCCGTCACCCTGCATCCCCAAAAAGGATGGTTGGAAGAGGATGAGAGAAGCTGCTGGTTAGAAAGAGACAGACACTTCCCATGGGACATCCACACCACAGAGTACGTGGTGCTCGCCCCCATCCGCGCTCCCAAAATAGCCTTGGCTTTGCAAAGGGCTGGCTACAAACCCAGCTGAGTGACCACAAAATCCATCCCATCCTTGGCCATGAAAGCTGCTGGCTTCAGCCCTGCCCCTGGTTTCACCAGCAGCAGCAGAAGCAAAACTCAGTGGGGTTTAGCAAGAATCAAATGAGCACAGGATGAAGCTCTGCAAGGACACGGCAGAGCCACTGCTGGGGAGGTAACAGGCAGAGACACGTGAAAAGCTGATTTCCTAGACTGCTGGCAAGTCTAGAGATGAAAGGAAATGAACTGGATGGGAGGGATGTAAGTTCAGGGTCAGACTAAGCTGCTAATTTCAGATTTGAGGGCTGTTTTCATTTTTTATTTAAGCTCTTTCTTTCCTTCCTTCCTTCTTTCTTTCTCTCCTTCTTTCCTTTCTCATTTGAAAACCGAAGAGGACCATGGCAAGGCAAAGGCTTTGTTGTAAATTAAAAACAACTCAGAGAGGTCTGTTTAGAAACTGGCAAAACAAAAGGGGAGAGCAGGCAGAGCAGCGGGAGGGGGTGCTTCCTCCTCCCCAGTCCTGCAGGAGCGAGGCAAGGTCACCAAAGAAAACCTCCGCTTTTGACCCCAAATAAGCTTTAGTCAGAAACTCAGCAGGAAGGATCAGTCAGACCCACTGCCAGACTCCAGGATGGTGGTCACGGGGACAGTCCCACGCTCCCTACCTCTGTTTCCCCGATTTTAAAACTGATCTCCCTCCCCAGGCTCCCTTTATATTAAGGGCTGCCAAAACAAAGGCTTCAAGGGGGAAAAAAAGTGCTCTGCAAGCGCCTCTGAAGAGCACTAATGATCGTGAAGGATAAGGAGAGGTGGAAGCTCCACACCAGCACCTCCCAGGGCTCCAGTGCCCAGCGCATCCTCCGTGGATCCATCCCCAGACGGTTACACACTTGCACAAGCATCTGCCTGGAAGCCGCAGGCGGCCTCGTTAGCAGCACATTCCAACCCTCGTGTGGCAGCTGGGGAGCACAACAAGGGGTCCAGCACCACGGGCAATCACAGGGAGACTCTGGTTCCCACTGCTTTGGGAAGAGGCCGAGCAGGGAGAGCGCAGATCTGCCCAGCTCCAGGAGCCTCAGAGCAAAGCGTAAGTCAACCACCACCAGCTCTGCACATCCCTCTTGGGCTTCCCTGGGAGGATCTTGTGTTTGGGGCACCCAGATGTCTGCCACTTCCCTGCTTTAGGGGGTTCCCTTCTCCCCACCACAGCAGCATAAAAGTCCCATCCAGCCCCATCCCAGGGGGAGGAACAGGACAGCATCAGCACAGCTACCATGTGCCAGAGTCCTGAGCCAGCCAGCCTCCAGATGGACAGTCTGCCCAGAAAACAGCTGGTCCCAGGACGCATTGGCTTTTCACTGCTCTAGGAAACATCACTGCCTGGCTGCGGACTCAGCAGGCCTTGTCTCTGGGCTTCCCTTCCAGCCCTGTGTCCAGGCTTCCCCTCAAGCCCCAGAGAAGTCCAGATACAGTTTGGTCTTCAGCCTGTCCTAGAACATCTTTACAACCAGGGCTGCTTCTTGGTGGATTCATGCCCCAAAGACCAAGGCTGCTTTCCCTGAGCAGCCCTTGAACTGCAGCCACCCCAGCTCCAACCCAGGCATGGTGCTTCCAGGGAAGGGAGTGTATCCCCTCTTTTCTAGCCTTTCCAGCCTTCTAATCATCTGTGGGAAGGGAGCTGCAGAAAGAGATGCTGGGGAGCACAGTCCTGGGGTGCTGGCCCTGCTCCCTCTCTGCTTCCTGCTAGAGCCAAGCCCCAGCTGGGCTGTCCGTGAGAAATGGGGTTATTGGCTGCCGATCCCAAATATAACCCAAACGATGGAAAATTCCAGGAAACGAGCCAAGACAAGATGCCGGGATGGGGATTAAGGCCTAGCACACAGGCTGGGGGAACTTCAGAGAAGCTTTGGGCTCTCAGCAGCATCTCCCTGCTGCCAAACCCTTCTTCTGCAAGCTCCCCTGGTGCTGCAGAGACCCACGAGAGCATCCTCGAGCACCCACCTCCAGAGCAGCAAGACTCAGCCTCCCACACCCCAGCTGGGGGCAGCTGCCAGCAGGAAGCCATTGCCGGTGCTTCCCCCAAATCACATGGCGCTCGGAAATCCCCAGCTCAGTGCAAAACAGACCCAGACAGCTTCCAGGAATGGCACTGCACGTTCCCTGGCTTGCCCCCCAGCTGTCCCCGCTGTCCCCCTGCTCTGTCCCCTTGCCCTGCCTCCCTGACACACCACCAGTGAAGCAGCAGCTCCCTGGGGACCACAGCCCAAAGGCACCAGAAAGTTTTTCCTGAGTCACACAAGACACCTCCAAGCAGGAAAGCAAAGCGCCATCTCTGCAGGTTAGAGGCAGCACGTCCAGTTCACTTCAGGCATGATACCCAGTGGGGCTGGGTTTTTTTGGGGGTACCTCATTCCTGGGGTCTGAGATCTTGCCGCTGCTATCACTGATTTGCTGGGAGCCCTTTAAAGAGGTGTCTGATGGCTACAGTGATGTCCAACAGCTCTGGTTCGGTCCCAGGGGTGATCACCTCGTTGTCAGAGTCGTAATTCCAAACACCTGGAGTTCCAGGCCTTTGAGCTCAGGGAAGAAGACGAAAAGAGATAAGCCAGCTGCTGAAAACCCATCTCCACTGCTGGCTCTCCGCCAGCTCCCCCGCCCACAACTTTCCGCCTTCCCTCCGACACCGGCAAAGCCGCTGCCGGGACTGTCCCACTCGGGAATCAGAGTGTCTGCCTACACCGTGTGTTGCTTCCCCTTGCCCGTCCCCCTTCCCCTGCGGGGCACCCTTTCCCTGCACACCGCCAGCCATTGGCACGGATTCCGGTCCGGCACTCCCGAAACAGGCTCCCTTGTATTTACTCGCTGCTGAGCTGGGACACAACAGAGGAAGGGGAAGAGCCTCCTGAAGGCGTCCATACCCCAGCTGGGGGAAGGATCGCTCCTTCCCCGGCTAACGCCAGCCCAGGTCTTGCCCATCCCGTGCTTAAAAGCACCTCAGGAGCATCCTCAGGGGTGCAGTGCTGTCTTTTTCCAACCCCAGGACTCACCTCATCGCCGGCACTCCTGTTTCCAGCTGCAAGTCCCTCCGCTGCACTTTCTGCTCATAGTCGTGAAAAAGGGAAAAAAAAAAAAAATTAAAAAGAAAAAAGTCCAAGCTGGGCTCTACTATGGGGACTGTCGGCGGTCCGGGGATGGCCGCAGCAGGGAGAGCCGCCGCGCTCCGGCGCTCACTGGGGTTTCGTTAGAGAAACGCGGGGAGCGAGGGTTTTTCTCCGGTCAGTGATGTCACATCCTGACCCTGCCGGCAGCTCCAGCTGTCTCTGGAAAACCCTCTTGGAAGCCGGCCTGCCGCCCCCCCCCCCCCCCCCCCCCCCCCCCCAGCCGCCGCGGTGGGCTCGCACGCTCACGGGTGGGCACTCAGACCCACACCCACACCATTCCTGGATGCTGAGATCCTGTTTGGCATGCAGTCCCATGCCGCTGGCTGGCTCCCAGCTTTCACGGGAGAGCAGTGTGCTGGGGGAAAGGAGATAAAATCCTGTCGTATCCCCCCCCCCCCCCAAATCTTTCCAATCCCTCTCCCTTCATCCTTCCCCACCTACACATACAAAAAAAAAAACAGCAGGAGGTTTGCATGCCAGGTCAATCTGGACGCCGTCCAAAACAGAAAAGCCGGAGATAGGGGAAAGAAAAAAACGCAGAAAAACTTTCTCCACACACAGCACTTACTTTCCGTCTCTCTCGGAGGTGGGGTGAGTTCTAAAGCGCGTTGTGGTATTTAAATCCTGCTCAGCAAAGGCAAGTCTGCGCCAGCACGCTCGGCGCCGACAGGAGCGGCCAGCCAGCGTGGGATGAGCCCGGCAAGGGCCGGGATCTGCTTTGGGTGGGGGAGTAACCCCCACGGCTGGGGGTGCAACCCACGGCTGACACTTAAGGGTGTTGCTGCGGGGTGGGAGGCAGAGCACAGCCCTGGTCACTCACGGCCCCCTTCCTGGCGTGATGATGGGCCCTTCCCAGGGGATGAGCCCGGCTCAGCCGCGGTGAGATGCGATACCAGCCTTGCTGGAACGCCCACAAATTGTTTGGCAGCGGGACAGTTCTAATGAGGGAAATGCTTTCTAGACTTGGCTTAAAATGTGTGTAAAACTCAGGCTGAGCCGAGTGTCTGCAGGTGATGGGGTGGGCTGGGGAGTGGGGCACAGGGCAAGGCGGAGTAAGCAGCAGGAGTGTGAGAAAGGAAACCACAAGCCCAGCAGCCTGAGAAGGGAGGAGGATCTGGCTGCTGCGCAGGTTTGTATGAATCAGGAGGGTTTAGGATGAGAGTTTGACTCCCTGAACCCTGCCTGGTATCCCGTACTGCTTCGGCTGTGGATTTACCTCCTGACCCCATGTGTCCTATAGGGTGCATCTCTGCAGGATCCAGACTCCTTCCCCCATAACAGGGCTTCTCAGCTGCAAGCGATTCTGGGGTTTGCACACAATGTTCAGAGGCAGTCTTTAAAAATGAAATTACACAGCAGTCTCCCAGACCAGACAGCCACCAGGGAGCTCAGCTGAGCCCAGGCCCTGCAAGGCATCTGCTCTCCTTTCCTCCCTCTCTCTGTGCAGGTGGTTTGGTGCAGGTGCAATAGAAACTCTTTGGCACCTGCAGCAGCAACTTATTAGAAGTAAAGAAGACATTTTAAGGGCTGTGTCATCAGGCAGCAGCCACCAGTGGATCACCTTCAGCTGAAGCCAGAGGGAACTGGAACTTGCACACCCCAGAAGCCCCTTGTTTTCCTGCCTGTACCCATTTGGGATGTGACTGAAGGGCAGATCCTGAACCAGGTGATGACAGAAAGACACACCAAGGGCATGCAGGATTCACCTGTGCTTGGCACCCACTACAACATGAGATGGCTGAAACCACCCCAAGACCTGTGGGCTGAACCTTTTCCACATCAGCCTTGCCCTGCTCATGAATGAATCTCTCACAGTCATTGCAGATAGGTCGAAATAACACCCCTAAAATCAGGATCTGGCTCAAGTAGCCCAGCAGACTCTTCCTGGCCATTGTCAAACCAGCCCCATTCCTGGCTTCAGCAGGTTCAGGCAAAGCCTTTTTTCATCCCCAGTACCAGATACTCCCTGCTTGCACATCACAGCCACTCCAAGTCCCAGCACAGGCTGGGCAATCACAGGGACCCAGCGGTCACCACTGTCCGTGCTCCTCCCCAAGGGATGCAGGAAACCACAAAATGTCCTCAGACCTCGTGAGCAGGAGGCAGAGGTCTGCGGAGCAGATGTAACTCCCAACAGCAAATGCCAAGCCAGGAGGAAACTTTCAACTGAAATCCCAGCAAAAAAAATGGGCAGAAAGCCAAAAGTGAGGGGGCTTGGCCAAATAACAAAGATCCCGAAGGCAGCTCATGGCCAGGATTTGCATCCAGGCGAGATGGAGCCAAAATACTTCAGAGGCAAGAATGGGATCCTCCCATCCTCAGTGGTCTGGAGCCAAAGGAGAGGGGCCAGGAGAACAGCAGGAGGGCTGGAGTTACGTCAGCTGCAGCCTCACAAGCCCATTGGGGTGAGCAGCCTGTCCTGCTCAGGGAGTGACCCCCTCACGTGAGGTTTTGGAAACCTCACAGAGCAGAGAGCCCCCGGTCCCAGAGCCACCCAGGGGCCCAGCTGTGGGGAGGGGGGCTGGAGTCACTTGGGAGAAAGGAAGAGGTCCGAGGGGCAGGTTTGGGGCAGGAGGGATGTGTTATTGTGAAGAGGGCATTTGATTGTCTTGGAGGAAGGAAGAGGGGGAAGTTGGTCCCGCTCCTGAAGGCAGGTGCATGGCTGGATTTATCAGGGGGAAGGAAGCAGGGATGGAAGCAAGCCCGGAGCGCTGGGCGGCTCCATCAGACCTCATGGGTGGTCACAGGAAGAGGCCCAAGGCAGCACTGCAGCTTCACTTGGCTTGGCAGGACAGGGCAGTGTGTGTGGGGGGGGAGGGTGGGTGCAGTGAGCCCCCTGCCAGCCCCCCACCAGCCACGGCACTGGGCTGGGATCTGCCTGGCCACGCCATGCCCAGCACGGCGCACACCTCGTCAGCACAGCGCCCTGTCAGCAGCCAGGGAGCTGTTTGTTCCCAGGCAGGGTTTGAAGCCTCTGCATGCCTGTGCAGACCACAAGACAAAGCAAAGGGAGCAGTGGGTTTGCTCTGGTTATTCCCAGAGAGGCAGAGGACGTGCCCAGAAAAGTTCAACTCAGCTACACAGTGTCAGGAACAGTCAGTCCCCGTCTCTGCTCCACCAAGTCCTGCACAAATGCGGAGATACGGAGTGACAACTTGTTCAGCTGCAGATCAGAGGGCACTGGAGTCCTGCCATTTTCTAAGGCACAGGGAAAATGCCAGGCACAGATGAAAAGCACTGGAGTCCACGTTTCAAGTGAGGGTAAGAACATCATCCTTCAATCTGCACTTCCTTGGTTGCTGTGACTGCCGCCTTCCACAAGCCAGGGTGTCTCCCTGGAGAGCAGGACAGGCTCTGGGTTTCCTGCTGACATGGGGGTACCTCTCCCCAGGGAGACAGGGCTGGGTGGGCAAGCCAGGGGGGTTGAGACGCTGATAACAAAGAGCCTCTGGCTGCAAAAACTTGCTCCACCACTCCTAGCAGGAATTCCTGCCACATCCTAGCCCTGGGCTCTCCTCCAGCTGGAGGCAGAGCACAGCCAGCACTGAGGTGGCTCCAACAGCACCTGGTTCCATGAAGCCATGAAGTCCTTGCTGCAGGGTGCTGGAGGGGTTGAACTTTACATGGGGCCACCAGGAGGCTTGGGCTTCTTCTCCATGAACACGCCCACTTGAGGGCTACTAAAGACAGACACACCCAGCTTGGGAAGACCCTGGCCCATGAATGACTGGAAATCAGTAAAGCCACCTGGAAAATGATTGCAGGATGTTTGCTCTCCCCAGGGCAGCTCAGGTAGGATTCAGGACACTGGACTAGCAGAACCACTGGCCTAACTCAGTGCAGCCCACCCTGTTATCGGCCATCGACCACAAGAGCAGCCTGGCCATCTAAATGGTTTTCAGCAGAAAACTCACCCAGAGTTCACAAAGCTGAGCAGACGGGCTCAGGCAGGCTGTGTGTGTGTGCCCAGAGCTTAGAAAAAGGAGACAAATCTTCCCTCTAGTGGCTGCATGGCACATGATTCCCACAGTTACCTTCTCTACCCGAGTGTTATTTTTCACCAGCCCTTAGGCTCAGCACAGATCCCAAGTGCATCACATCTTACAAATTCTATGTGAGTTTTTAGTGGCTTAAATCTGGCACAGCTGCTGGTTTGCACAGAGCCACAGCCAGCCCTTGGGGGTCTGTGTCCACTCTGCAGCTTGTAGGTGCCTCTTCTAAAAACACTCAGAAATTCCCTGGATGGGAATTCACACTCAATGTATGTGAGTTGCTGCTAAAATAAACTCCCAACAATAAAACATACTGTCTGTGTTTAGTACTTAACTGAAGTGTTCACATCACAGAATGGTTTGGGTTGGAAGGGACCTTTTAAAGGTCATGTAGTTTAAAGAATGGGCTGAGATATGACGAGTATTACAGATACAGAATCCTACAGCTACACCAGCAAGTGGTGTAAGAAATCTTTGTAACTAATCACACCTCCCTATCAGGTCATGGCTGAGGGTAACACAGAAAATCTGACACGAGCCCTGCCCAAAAAATTGGTCTTCCTCTAACAGAGAGACGAGCTGCATGCCCTTCCTGCCAACTTTTCTTTGGCAAAGAAGGGAACGCTTGCCAGCCCCAGCAGGCTGACAGGACGCAGTGTGGCCTGGACATAATAATTAGTGCTACGGGCAAGTTAGTGCCAGGGATTTGATGCAGACGTGGGAAGTATTTCAGCATTGCTCCTGGGAAGCTCCTGGCTGTCCTGTGTTTACTCCTCTCCCTGTGCAGTGCTGCTAATGCACACATAAGCTGCACGTCCCGCTGCTGCACTATGTCCTTGTCCACCGACGCGCCGATTGCCTCTGCCGGGAATGAAAACAAGAGAAGCTCAAAGCATGAATGGTTTGGGATTCTTTTGTTGGAGGCAGGTTTAAAAACCCAAACCTGCTACAGTCTGTAAAGCCAGGCTCTTACCAACACTGCTGTGTTAAAGCAGCTCTGCATATTCATGCTAACACATTTTTTTTTTACGAGCTGTCACTCGTGCTTGGTGGCTCTCTCTCTGTCACTACTCCAGTCCATCTTGCTTTTATTACAGATAGTAGTGCCTTTCCTGAAATAGGAACAAACAGCTATTTTCTGTCCCTTCAAATACCATTTGTGGAGCTGGCTCACTAGATGCTAGTCTTAGAAAAGTTAAGTCTGTAAAACAGGCCATAATTCCTCTACACTATTAAAAATGTACAAAGAAAAATAAACCCATGTTCACACCATCATACTGCTCAGGAATAGCATCTCAAGGACAGAAACACAGCAACAGGATCCAATTAATATATCAATTAAGAAGCACAAAATTCCCAGAACAAATCGAGTCACTCTGTTTTTTAATCCTGAGAAAAACTCAGGCCACAGTATACATCTGTGTAAGAAACCTCACAAAGAGACAAAGAGGCATCTGTTTTACACCATTGCTCCAATTGTTTCTCCTTGATGGACAAGCCTGTATAAATTCCACACAGATTAAAAAGCACTGGACCATGCAATTATAATGGTGGAGGGCATTTAAAATGCATTTACTGAGAAGAAACACTGGTTGTCATCTCTTTCCTGATGTCAGTTACAAAGTTCCCTTTCTGTCACTTTATTTCAGGTTTCAAAAATCCAGCAGGCAGCAGGAGTTACAGGACAGGGAAAATGGCTCTTTCTGATGAAGTTACACTGAAGTACAGGGCTCCATTCTGGCAATCAGTTACTGTCATTCAAGTGGGCCAAGTCCTCACCTTGCATCACTGCCAGGCAGGCTGGACTGTCACATTCCCAGGATGTTTCCAGATGCCTTCTGTAGCCAGACCCAATTTGCAAAATACAAAAGACAGGACCACCCCGTGCAGGACCCCCTCCTGCCTGCTGCTGGCTCACTTCACCCGCAGCTCGGGCTCTACGACTTGTCAGAAACTTGACCAGGTCTCAGTTCCCTTCCAAGTCCACTCTGCTCAAGCTCTGCTATCACTGACATGTATTTAAATTCACCAGATCTGTGGTTGAAGGTCTCCACCAACTCGTAGGTCTCGGAACGATCCGTGGCGTAGAAGAGCTGTGCCTGGTTGGCCAAGCACTGGGCTTCGTGCACCACCTGCCAGGGAAAACAAAGAACCTGTCACCACCCATTGTGGGATTTAAGTGTCCCCTTGAAAAAGACTCTTTCAGCAGCTGAAAGGCCACAGGTCCTACTCATCAGATGGCTCAATTCCAAGTCACCTTTGTTCAGGGAATCTCAACAAACCACCTCCCTCCTGCTCCTGACCTACTTACACACTTTAGCACTGGGTGTTTTAACTACTCCCCTGCTGTGCATGTGCCTCAGAGGTCAAACATGTCTTTTCTCATCCCTGCCCACTCTAAGGTGCTGGAGATGCACCGACTCCCTATGTTTCCCCTCTTACAGCTGACCTACTTGCAAAGATTGATTGTTTACTCTGAGATACAACAGGGCAAAAGCATTACCAGTGACTCTGCTCATTGTTTCTAAACAAGTGTAAGTGGGTCAGTTAGAGGTGGGATATTTTAGTTATCTTGTCCCACCACTACAATCCCCAGTGCCATCAGCCCTGTGCTAGTACAATTTTGCAAATAACTGTGCACCCACACAGAGAGCTCAGGCACATAGAAACCAAACACACAGCTCTGGAGATCTCCTGCTTTGATAAATATAGTATTAAGCTTCAAAATACTGTTTTAATTTGTTGACAAGTTAAAAAAACAGAAGCTTTTTTTTTTTTTTTACAACAATAAATTATAATACCCAAATTATAAAAAAGGGAATGCATGAGCTGAAATCATCAGACAAAGACTGATGATTCCCTTCTAGCTTTCCTTAACACTGAGTAGATTAAAGAAATCTAGCAAGACCATTCTTTGGCAAAGGGTCTTTCAAAGACTTCACTATAACTTCGTTGTAGTTCAAAACTGTAGGAGGAGTTGCAGCATAAAATGAAGGAAGGCAATGAGCAGACTTCTCTTACCAAGAACTTGGAGTCCATTTCTGCTGTCATTAGTACTATCCCTTTCTCCTTCTGCAGCTCGGGATAATGGTACAAGACCAGCTGGCTTGGAGCTGTTTCACCTTGGGTCTGAAGGAGAGAAAGAAACCTGTCAGTGTCCCATAAAGAACTTCAGCTCTACTGCAGATTTGGGTGCTTGATTACAAACCCTTGAGCATTAACTGCCATAGAGGCAGTTAGTTTTCAGGGCTTAAGAGTCAGTTCTAATCAAGGGATTTACAGAATTAGGTTGGGTTTTTTTCCTTGACTAGAGACCGTTTTGCAGTTCAAAGAACCCACAACTTTGAGAAAGATACTTCATCTTACAGCATCTACTGCTATTTTAAGCAGCTTGCACAAACAGTTCTAGAAAGTTTGGCTCTTGCTTCTATTTTGAGACTACTGGACTTCTGCCTCATTGAGATTAGAGACACTTAATGCCCATAACTTTACTAATTTGCCTGTAATTAATTTACTCATTAACTCATAGCTAATGGCAACTTTTTTCATGATAATTCTTTTCAAGTTAAGTTAGACAACCTGTTGGTTAAACTCTTTAGCAAACACCATGTATTGCAATACGCTGATATTGTATATTTCCAGATCTTAAGCTAATTCTGGTCCTTTTATTTCAAACACTCACCTGAACGTTTATCAGGGAAGTAAAGTGTAATTCTGTTCCTGACCATTGCCCCACAAAGAACTCATACCCTTCTTTTCTTGGCAAAGCATACAGAAACTGCAAAGAAATGACAAAATAAAAAAACAAACTAATTTTCCCTTTCACAGAACAAAATGATGCCTGTGTCACACGGGCCTCCAGAATTAATGTTTTAGGGAGAGAACCACAACAGAAAAAAGGGTTTCTTTGCCCCAACAGGAGTGACAAGACAACAAGAACCAGTCTCCAAAGCAGATAATAAACCAGAATTACCTTATCAGTGTTATTTCATTAACAAATATGTTGGCACATATTTTTATCAGTATTTTACGAGACACACAAAGGAAAGGAAAGGACAGTGGAAAGCATTCAGACTCTGACCTTTTTGTTCCTGCCTAGAAAATTAACACCACAAATGGTCACACAGAAGGTAAGGAACATTCAAGAGTATTTAATCCTGTAATTTCACCAGCTGTTCCAGAGGAGGCAGCAAGCATTTTCCCTCTAGAGGTTCACAGCCTATTGGGCTCCATAGGCTACAGACTTGCTCATTTTCCCACACCAAGGGAAAGGACAACATGGGAGCAGAAAAACATGCAGGACACCTGACTAAATGCCAGTGCACTGCACAGAAATGCACTTAAGGCTATAAATAACTTTCCAATCTCCAAGTAGCTCAGGAAGCCAGATATATTTGATCTCGCTCTTGGCAAGTGAAATGTATGGGCTAATCCATCAACCCAGTAAAGTCTCCAATCCCTGGGACATTCTGTGCTCCTGTTTCCTCAACCCTACATCTCTTCTATCTAGATCAAACTGTTTTAATACACATGAATGGCCATTGCTTTATCTGAACACTAAGACAAGTATTTGAACACCTGGATTTTACTAATTGCACTGATATAGTAAGTATCAGAATACAGCAGGGTTAAAAGTTTATGGATTAGGCTTTGGGGAGGGGAAGAACATTGCAGCTACACAACCACACCCTGCGAGTCTCTGCCATACGTACCGATGGACATTTCTGGGCTCTCATCCACATTAAATCAAACTTCTCTGCCTTTGGGGAAGGAGAAAGAGAAATTCAATTTTCCCAACACAAACATGGATGCAGAGTTGTTCAAAATCACCTCATTAACCTTTGCAGGGTACAACTTCCATCTGGAGGAGGCCCCACACTGTGGGAACGGCTAACGATGAGCGCATGGAAAACTGTATTTAGTTCTTAGTTACCTAAATGTCATCGGTATCCCATTTTCACAATGCTGTGCCTAAGATGCAGCAGCAAACTCCTTGGATCCAAAGCTTTATTCCTTGGAGGTAGGGGCCCCATGCCTCAGGCTTACATTGCATCTTCTTTCAGTAACTGCTCCACTGCATCACATGGTGTCAACAGTTGAGCAAGACAACATAACCCAGCACATCCAAGTTGTGGATTTTACATCACAGTCATATGTTCTTCAGCCAAGATATTCACTCAAATAATATACTTAGTTCTTATTTATATTAAAACCACAACCATATTTGGCCAGCCCTGATGAAACCTGGCAGTCTCATTCACGTGTTCTCTGTGTTCCTCCAAATCCTTTGCTTCCCAGCACTGTATATTAACACCTACTCTGAGGTGATCAGGAAAGAAAACATATGCCATTCATCAACAAGAAAGTCCTCTGTGTGTACTTCTGAGCACTGGAGAAATTATGCAAGGCCTTTCTTCTAGCCAACAAAAAGCTTCTGGCAAAAGACAAGGTGGGTTTTTTCCCCCATGACACCATGAACTGCTTCCTAATGTGCCTGGGATCTGGTTTGCATTGAAGTCTTAAAAAGCTTCCAACGCTGCTCTTAAAACACTGCACCAAAGAGCAGTGCCAGCCCCACTAATGAAAGACCTACATCATCTTAACTGGAATCCCTGGCTTTGGCCCTCTGCTACAGTCAATGTGCAAGTCAAACTATTTTCACAACATCCACATGTTGAGAAAACCGAAACCCAGAGCTGCTTGACTTCAAGTCCCACACTGCCGTTTTCAGAGCATGCAGCACATCATACATTTAGGGTACAGCCTCCCACTGACTTCAGCTGCAGCTCAGAGGGCCAAACACAAGTGCAAATCAGAGCCCAGATCTAAATGAGGTTTCAAGAACTCAAGGAACACACAGTTTGTGCACAGCTGTGAAAAGGCAGATTTAAGAGATCGCGATCACAGGACTCTGCAGCAAAAATAAAAAGAAATCCCCAAAGCGAAAAAAACCCCAACCCTCCTTCAGCGTAACACAGACTAAAACAATTAACATCTGGTGAAGTTATCAGGAATAAGAAATATGATCTTATCAAAGGAAACACCATGCAATCTCAACGAAAGACAGTGCTGCCAATAATTGTAGATGTATGAAACTAAGCCATACGTGATTAGCCATGTGCAAGTTACCAGCCAAGGGCTCTAAACTACCATATTAACCTTGAGTCAGCTGTTTGTGCTGCAAGGGAGAAAAAATTAGTAACTCTAAAAATACAAATGCTACACCTTAAAAGACACGAGCGCCCTGTGAAGAGTATTGGATGCTCATAATAAAATAAGCCTGGAAATTCAAGCAAGGTATGCAGAAAAAAAAGTACTCGATTTATTGAGACTCCTCTTCGTGAGTAAAAAAAATGGGATACACATTTTTGGAAACAAAAGGCTTTGTTTGGGGCGGTAAGATCACTCAGCCCAGAAAGAAAGTTTGTTCTTGAAACCTCATTTTCCTTCAATGATTGCTTTTAAAAGCAGCAGAATTAGAGTTGGAAAGGAAAGCTCTGCATGCTGGCTTTTCAAGTGCATAACTAGAGCGGAACTACTTACAGGAATAACAGCATAAACTGTATCTTTTGCAGAAAAATACTGATTCCAAATCTGTAGGAAACCAAGAAGATGAGATACAGTTAAAATCCAGAATCTAGCGGTAATATCAAATGTTTCAGAATGTCAACTAACCTTTGTAAGCACTTTGAGAAGTCATTTTTCAATCAAGCCTGACTGACTTTCTTGCTAATGCAATACACTCCTCCAAAGGCTGCAGAGTACTTGTACCAAATGACAGATTTCAACCAGGTAACAGAAATCATCAGTGGGCTCAAGATGTATCAGCTTTCAGAAGTGCTTCTTACATTTTTCTCAAATATCACACCAATGATTTCTAGAGGGTTTGCGAGGTGAGGTTTTTTTGGTGGTTTGTTTTGTTTTTTTTTTTTTTTTTCTTAATAAAGAACATACAAAACATTTTCAACAGAAGACAAGTCTTTGTATAATGCTCCTCTGTGTTGACAATCTTTTTCTCCACCACAGCAGGATGGCAATATCTATACAGAAGCTCATAGTTCCTAATAAATGGACAAGCACAGGTAAAAGTTCAGAGTTCAGGACTTTTCCAGTTGCTCTTCCCCAGCCCTACATAACTCATGAGAATTGTCAGCAAAATTTTTAAGCCATGAAACAGAAACAGGGGAAAGAAAATAAGAGATCTAACCCAAGCCATATCAGAGAGATGCAACAGATGTGACTTTTAACTAGATAAAAGGGAATACACTACAAAGCCAAGCAGGTATTAGGGAGGGTAATTTGATTTACACTGTTCTTCAGAGAAACGGGCTCACCCTGCTCCTCCTTACCCTAACCAACTCTAGTACGTGTACACAGGCTCCCAAGTGACAGATAATGCAAACAAAGGTACAAAGTGGCAAAAGCTTTGGTTTTACTCATGCAAAACAGATGTACAACAATCCACATGAGCTACTCCTGGGATTTCCCTTTACCCGGCATTAACCCTGACAGGAACTTGCTAATGCCAATTCAGCTGCTACACAACAAATAGCAACAGTAAGAATTACAATAGAGACAGGGTTTTGAGTCAAGTCTAGATGTATTACAAATGTATTATTTATCAATTAGGATAAATAGGAGGTACATTCTAGAGGGACTTATCTAGATGGATAAAATTTTATCTTCTTCTATTGATATGCATGTGAATATGCTTTTTATAAATATACATCCACAGCTGTGTTTTATTTTTCGGTCTAAGTAAAATTTCCATCCTTACATGTAGACTACTATTAAGCACAGATGTGAAGCAAACCTTATTCCATTTAAATCCATCACCTGTTTTATCTCCTCCGCTGATTTTTCTTTCACCATCTCAACATTAAGAATTGAGTCAAGTGTCTGCAAGAGAAAGCATAAAGAATTTGGCATGATGGCAATTCTCTGGTTCATGTAGGAATCCAGAATTAATGGATGCAACTACAGTGAACAAAATCAAACTAGAGGAACTTAATTCAATGTCCCCTCCTAACACTTAGGTTAATTTTCCTTACCTTATCCTTTGTGAATCCTCCCTTTGATGCCTTTGTGCCCAAGCCTTCTGCCTACAAGAAAACATTCTTCTTTAGTTTTACAGCTAATGCCTTAATATCATTTATTTGCCTTCCCTGCCAATCATAACACGGCTGCTGACAAAAATCTCTCCTGAGTGGGAGCTCAAGTTTCAGATATTTGAAGATTGCTGCAGTGTATTTTTGATAAAATAAATGACTGATTAAGTTAAATAAATAACTTAACGTTAATTATGAATTTCAAGGCCAGAAAGGATTAGTTAAAAGCAAACTATTATGCATTTTTGGATCCAATATTATTGAACAGATTTTTTGCATTCACTGAAAAATGATAAATGCAAGATGGTGTCACTCCATCTGGTCAAACTCATCTGGAACTAATTAAACACTTAAACAAGGCATCAGCAGGGAATTTAGAGTCTAAAAAATAGTGAAATAATACAGTGGAATACAGAACAATACTTTTAGCCATCACACAATGAAATTCCAGATCTCCTATGAACCAGAACGCTGCAAGTTTGTAACATTATGCCGAACTCATATAAATAACTTTATAGCTTTAATGTACGTGATTTACAAAGAAAATTGGTCTTGCCTTTTCTTCCATGCATCTGATAAATTCTCCTTGTTTGGAATATCCCACAGGCTGCTTTTTCACTTCACTTCTTTTTTCCATACGGGATTCAAACACATCTGGACTGGATCTGAATTGGAAAAGGGAACATTAACAATATAACAGAACCACAGAAGATCTTGAGATGGAAGGGACCCGTAAGGGTCATCCAAGTCCAACTCCTTGGAGCATAACTAGACATAAATTCATATAACTAAAACATTTCAGTTTTCAGTTATGACAATAAACAGGAACAATCACTGCAGTGTTAAGAAACTGTCTAAGCCGTTGCTGGATGTCCTATGACCCAAGGCTTTGGATTTCAGTTTTTGGCACTGCATTCCAACAAGGCAAGGTTGGATAGGGCTCTGACCAACCTGGTCCAGCGGGAGGTGTCCCTGCCCATGGCAAGGGGGTTGGAACTGGGTGATCTCTAAGGTCCCTTCCAACCTAAACCGTTCCACAGTTCTATGATTGAGTTTATGAAGTCTTCTGCTTCATTTATTTTTGTTGCTAAGTAAGGTGACCCACCTTTATCAGGATAATTCAAAACCATGATTCTTCTATGGGCTGTTTCAATTGGGGTCTTTCCAACAAACGGACTTACACCCAAAATAAGACCAGCTTCTACCTACTAATTTTCTGTTCAAATCTCCCTTTACAGTATGACAAAAGACTAGAAGCTGGAATACTCTTTGCCTGCTCCAATGGTTTCCAAAGGTGGAAAGCCGTGCTGGGTGATTAACATCATTTGGCCTTTTAAAATGCTTGCTGTGGTATTTGATTCATGTTCCTAACTTAAAATTTTGGGTTTTTTTCTTAGCAAAGCTATCTCTTACTAAGCTGAACACATTAGGAGACCGCCTGGGTATGGACAACATCCCTGACACCAGCAACTCCCCCCCATTCGCCTCTTATTTTTGGGGTGTCTCGCCCAATTTTTTGGGGGTCCCTTACACTTAGGAGATGCCCAGGATACTGGGGAGACCCCACAGACTTTAGGAGGACCCCCTCGGATGTCAGACCCCTCCAATTTTTAATGCCTCACCATGGGATGTTCAGGATACTGAGACAACCCCACTGTTAATCCCCCTTTTCCTTCCCCAAATTCTGGGGTTCCTCCACCCTTAGGGGACCTCCTGGATGTTGGGGAGAGCCCCAGGATTTGGGGGGGACCTCAAGGATGTTGGACTCTCCTCCTCCCAGATTTTAATGTCCCACTGATCTCCTTTTCCTCCTCCCCCGAAACTGAGACTCGCTGACTCGGTGCCAACCACAAGCGAATTTCAAGGCAGCCATAGGCCTAAACTAATCAATTTCCGCATGAGGGCGTAACTAAATATAAGGACCTCCCTCTTTTTGAAAGACAGCTCCCTCACCACTCCCTTTGCCCAAAAAGCAGCTCCCCCACCCACCTTTCCCGCTGCCCCCTTCCCTCAGCGCCGCCTCCTCCCCGCACCTCCGCAGCTCCTGGATCTTGTGGCGGTACTTCCCGTAGAAGGGGTTCTCCTCCAGCGCCGCCTCTCCCGACCCCGATCCCGCTCCCGCTGCCGGCCCCAGCACGCCCCGAGCCGGCGGTGCCAGCAGCCCGAGCGGCCGGAGCGCGGCGCGGCTCCTCAGGGCCGCCCCCAGCCCCCAGCCCTGGGCCAGCGGCCCCGCCATGGCCGCTCCGTCCGCCCCGCGCTGCTCCCGCCCCGCCGGCCGCCCACACCCCGCCCACAGCCCGCCCCGCCCCGAACAGGCCGCAGCCGCACGCTGGGAACGACGTTTTGGCTTTTTTTTTTTTTTTTTTTATTGGCATAAATTAAAAGTCTCGGTGCGCAGGTCGGTAACCGCAGGGGGAAGGTACACGGTGGGGGGGATCACGCGAAACCACAGACACAGCCCGAGAACGAACCCGGGAACCGCGGCGCGACAGTGTCAGCAAAGCATCGCTCTGTTCCAGCGACAGCTCGCTCTCACCGCTTCGTTCCTTTTGATTTCAGACAGACACCGCTGTTTTCTCGAGGACGTGCTGCCCGCAGCTTTCGGCCGCCCCTCTGGTAGCGCACCAGCAGCAGGCACGGGTTGCAGCAGGGAGCTGATCCGGACAAGCGTATTAACTACACTCGTGGCTTTTGTGCCCTCTACCATCTGCAGCGTGAATAAACACGGGAGAGGAACCCTTGCCAGCGCCTGGCGTCAGGGCTTTGGGAAGCGTGCGGGATGGAAAGTGGCGGCGTAGCTGAAAACCTCGCAGGGATGGGACCGGTGCCTCCCGGCTTGCTTGCAGCACAGAAGCGACCACCGTCCTCGGGGACGATCAGATTCTGTCTAATTGACAGCACAGGTCTCCACCCTACGGCAGCACTGACTACAGCGAGCAGCAATCGAGTACGCTCTCGACATGCAAGTTAAGCAGCATCCCCGGGCAGCTGAGTCCCAGTGCCGATCGCTGCCCAGCTCGGCTCCCTGGGCACAGGCAGAGGAACGGCACACATCGTGTCTAGCTGACAGTTTTCATCGCTGCTGTTGAAGAGCCTTCTAAAAGTAAAGCAGACTGCAACAAAACAAAACACTAATAAGATTCACATGGCGATACCGTAAATCCCCCTAAATTTTAAAGGTAAGTTAAATTTCATAACAAACAAAACTTCCAAAAATATTTTGCAAACTCTGGCGTATGGCTATGATACAGTATGTACAAATAAAATATCAGAATGCTTACATTTTATTGCTTTTTATTATTTGGTTGAGGAATTACACAGTCGTGTATAAAAGGGTGTGGGAAGCAGCAAGAAGCAAGTGTTGGCTTCTTGCCCTTTCTAAAGCCAAGGTTGGTTGGTTTTGTTTTGTTTTTAAATACTGCATTTTCAAACGTCACATCAAAAGCATTTTGGTATTGGGTGACATCGGCATTACCCAAACAGGATAGAAGAGCAACAGTGAAAGAAGCCTAGGAAATGGATAACAGGGCTCCATTTTGTACATTCCTTTGCTAATTCATAGTTCCAGAATACAATTAATGATAAAACATTCAGGCTTAAGTTACATAAAAGTCAACAATTGCAAACCAACTTCCATATAAACTGATGTTTCAGTGAGGTGGGCAACTTCAATTCACTAATCATGCAAGAAACTCTTAACCAGATCAGTGGTATTTGTGAGCAAAGTCACCCAGCTTGGCTCTGATACAGCCTGCAAGTGAAAATCCCCTCTGCAAAAGTAATTTTTCTGTGTTCCAGAGGTTTACAAATATACTCTGTGTTTAGATCCAAACAGATCTTTAAATTCCTCTATAGTAAGGAATTCTCACTTACAACCCAAGTATCAGTACAGAATGATAATGCCATTACACATGCCTACCCTGCTTTTTACATCCTTCGGTAGGCAAGGACACGAAAAATAAAGATTCCAAGAAGTGACCAGACTTCCAATAGTCAGGAAACAACTCACAAATCTACTCTGGGCCTTCCCACCTGCTCGCACTCCTGGAGTGTAGCAGTGCAGTGCTGAAGCACGAATTGTTCAGGAGCTACTCAACAGGCTGCACTGTAGGCTTTTACCTCTTAAGCATTTGATAAAGCTATTCAATATGTTCATTTTAAAAAAAATAAATAGACGGGCTCATCTCACAAAATATAATCTGGATGCAGCACAGCAAAGCTTAGAGAATGCTGAAGTGAAAACCCAAGCACTCGGCAAGTTAATTGCTCCTGTAGGCTTATGATATAAAAACACTTTCAACTCCTCCCTTTAAAAATACATCCTGCTATCGATGGGCATGACTTACCCCTCCTGCTTTCCTCTGACTGAGGCCAAACTCATTAATGGATTTACTTAGTCAAAATCAGAAATTCAGCTGAAGCTCTTAACCACCCATTTCAGGCTCAGTCTCTCATTATAAACCACTTGCTACCAACACAGCCCCTGACACAAACTTCCCCTTAAATATGCATAATTTACTCTATCTCAAATATTTACAAGCAGAAGCAGCCCATCTTTACAAGACAGATTTCCTTCTGCTCTTCATAAAGTGCAGCTCTCTAATTTAAGGCAAATTTCAGTGAAATATAAAACCATAGTTTTATTTTAGTATGTACACATTTTAAATTAAAACCAAGAACTCCTTTGAAAAGGAAAGAATTAGAGGAAAATGTTTCCAAGTTTGGGAATTTCCTGGATTTGAACACAGTCCCAATAGTATGTCCTATAGACATATAAACTTGTAAATTTCTTTTCAATAAATGCAAATGAAAAAAGAAGGTGTCAATGTGTACAGTAATTTAGCTCCACAGATCAGTAAAACACTGGGAAAGTGCAGACGTAGTTTTTCATGTCCTGTAGCTTCCTTTAGCTACAGTAACATCCACCAATATCAAATTTCTAAATATAGATACCCTATACACCTAATGCTAATCTCAGTTCTGTTAGTGTGTATTTCTCATCTCCATCTGTGTCAAATTCCTTAAAGCTCTGTGAGTCTTGGGCTATGGAGCCAAGCAACTTTTGAAGATCTTCATATGAGAGTTTCCCATCAGCATCTTCAGGTGCTTTTTCAAACAGCTTCTGAAGATCTGCAAAGAGAACAAGGGTTGAGAAGTAGCTCCTTTAAGGACACAGGAATATCCTTTAAGCTGCTTTCCCAGTTTTACAGCACTTGGTCTCACTACCCAGTAATTAAGTACAGCGTCCCTGAGTGTGGAGTTTGCCTCCTGTGTTGCTGTTGGTAACAGTTTAGGAGAAAAAAGCATGAACATTTCTGGATTAAATTACACTAAATCTGAAAAAAAAGTAATCCCTATTTCTGGTAACAACTAGCAGCCCATTTTACAACCACTAACGGCATACAGATGCAGTTATTCCTCCACAAAAGCAAGCTCTGAATGACTGTTGCCATACCAACACTACAGATGATATAAAAGGAAAAGCGTCTATTCACTTCCTGATGCAAAGAGTTGCCCTTTCAGTAGCTGAAGGGACTGAACAGCAAGATCCAGAAACCATTCATCTGACCAGGCAGTGTTCTCTTAAAACAATTAATAGAGAAAATTAAAAAGCCCCAGAACATACACACTCATATCTACTTCTTTTTCCTTCAAGCACACCAATTCTGCCCTTGACTTCTCTCCCAGTCTCTGCGACACTTGATACAATACTTGGATATTCAAAACATTTATAATTCACTTATAACGCACACTCCTGCTTAAATCTCAGTTTCTTCCCTTTTACATGCTACTCTTTCCTTTCAGTTGTTTTTTTTTTTTTTTTTTTAATTCCTTTTTTTTTTAAAGCCCATAGTTCTCAAGCTTTAAAAATTCACCTCACTTTTCCCAGAATGCTCACACTTATCATCTCCTTAACATTTACATGAAATATTCAGAAAAAAAGGTCAGCCTAGAAAGGACATACCTTCGATGCTGGAAATTCCTGGTAAGGACAGATGGCTCAGCTGCCCATTACTCTCTGTGTTGTCACCAGCTGACCTTGAAGTCAGCCTTGAAAGGTCTGTGGGCTTTGCTGTAGTACTCGGACTACTTTCAACTGTTACAAAACAACATCTATTACTCTTACTAATTCCACAGAATTACAGTTAGCAAAACCAAACAAAAATGCAATAAAACTGAATTTATATTATTTTTTTGTCTCATAGATGCTGTATGGGATAGGAATGCTGCAAAATTATTTCAGAATACGGAAGTGTTGTCCCCTTTTACCAATAACTGAAAGAAGAATTTTAGGATGTAGCCTTAATCTTTCACTCTGTCCTAGGATATGTGTATTTGTAAACTCCCATACAACAAATGACTTGGAAGTGTTTCCTACTTCCCACTCTGAGGGTGCTGAGGAAGCTTTATTAAGCAAATTACACCTGCCCCCCAGGGTTGTTTTCATCTTATCAAGCAAAACCAAGTGTTACTGGGTATAAAGCTCTACAAGTTAATCTCTTTGTGCCTTCAAACACAAGCTGCTGATGTGAATCCTGCCATACACACAGAAAATCACCTTCAAGCTTCTGGAGTCATACACAGTTTTCTGTATCACTTCAACCAAATTAACCTTAATCAAAATCTTAAGGAATGGTCTAAATTATCCACCTTCATTAGTTATCCTTTGAGTTACACAGGGAACCTTCAGTATTTACTGCTGCAAGACATTCTTACCATTCTTTGTTGTCTCAATGGGTCTGTCATTTTCTGGCTTGCCTGTGAGAGCACTGATCAGCTGAAGCGTCTCTCTTAGTTTTGATACCTGAGAATCTCTAGTTCCTGTTTCCTGTATATGTGAAGAGGAAAAAAAACCAAAAATCTTAAAAAGTACCCCTTCAATAGAGGCAGACAATCAGGAAAGGTAGTAATTTAAAGTATGTAAGCAATTTTGAGTGACTGACCCAGGCTGATCAAGTTTAAAATAATAAACAAGATTTAAAAACAAAAATAAACAAACAAAAATCAATGAAGAGATGCTAGCAATAAATTCACATGGTCTGTAAGAGAACAACAGAATCAATACCTCAACCTGAAAACCAGACAACTATTTTGCAGACACCGATTTCAAAAGAATCTGACAATTAGTTCCTATATTCCCTATAGAAAAGGACAAGACACTGAAAAACAATAATATGAAATGGTCAAAAAATACTTGGAGGGAACACTTATACATGAATTGAATGTCTCAAAATTCTTTCAGCTGCATGAAAGGACACTACAGCAGCTCTGCTGTGCTGTCCCACACGTAGTCAGAATGGCAAGACTTTAAACTGTTACTTCTCTTCCATCCTAATTGACTTCCTGTCCCCAGAAGGGGCCGGGTAAGCTGTCCTACTCTGGACTTCTAAAAAGCTGAGCAGACTGTTTGCAGGCCTTCGCTCAATTAAGGTTCATTTCAAACATGATTAGAAAGACAATTACATGCTCTACTAATCCAGTGTAATTTGCATTTCCTTACTTTACCTTCAGTTCTGTATTTGACTGAGTTTCACTATCTAGTTGCTCTTCATTTTCCACTTTTGGAGAGGTAGTTGCATCATTCCCCTGCAGAAAAAGAACAGAGCCAAGTTTATTCATTTGCTTTTTATTTTCTACACAGAGTTTCTTTCCTTCAAATTTGGCAGGCATGAAGCAGGAAAAAAACAGGGCAGATACCTGCTAGAATAAACATGAAGTTATAAAAATGGGTTATGTAATTTACCACAGCAACGTCAGCACCTTCCTTTATTGCTAAATATACAGAACATTTTCTCACTGACTGGCCCCAGTATGGCATACAGAGGGCAGTGGAAGAATTTATGAATATATCTAGGGGTTTTTAATTGGGTTTTTTTTAGAATTTAAGCACTGTTGAACAATGCAGAATCCCGCCTAGCTCCTCAGTGGTCTTAACAGACCTATGCCAAAGTGATTCCTAAAACATAGTTGGGTTTGTGAATCCTGCCCCATGAAGCAATCACCCAAGTCTTAAACGTCACCGTGTTCTGGACATTTTTCTGTAGAATCTGCAGGGTAGAAATGACACACTTGCTTCAGAGATACTCCTAATGTTGGCTATCTGTTCAGAAACATGGAATGCATTCCAGCCTTTTACAATGAAATCCTCAGTATCCCAGGTCTCATTCTGACATTTTCTTTAGTTAGGTCTGAAAAGCTGTATCTGTAGTGTAAGGAAGGTATTAAAACTACCTTAAGCCATCAAATACTTACCACACTGGTAGACAAGTTCCCTCTTTTGTCCAGGTTGTTCACGACAAGGGGAGAGTTTTCCAACAGCGTAACCTTCCGGCTGAGGTTGCCAATGGCTGAGTCCACATTTAGAAGCCTGATGTCATTCGACTTTTGGAACGCCACCACCATGTTGTTCAGCTCTTCCAGAGCTGCCTGCAGTGCCTGGCTTTCCTGAAACATAAACCCAGCACGTGGCAGTTTACTCAGCCTCGGCAGCAGCACCCCTGCTATTAACAACACGACTGACCCAGTTTAGCTGGGCAGACTTCAGGCTGGCCCTCCGCCGACGCCGATGAAAAACATCCAGCTGGAAGTTTCCAGAAAGTTATTCCCAACTTTCAAAGCTTGAAAGCGAGATTCTTGCTTGGGTTGCAACCTTCCCCAGGTTGCAACCTTCTTCCCTAGCAACCTCTTAGTTGATAGTGTAATCACTTCAGCTGTGCCAGTGGACACAGAAAGCCCATTCATCTCGTTTTCCAGGTCAAGCTTTGTAAGCACACCAATCGTTTTTCCCCAGAAAACATGTACCGGGCATATTTATACACAAGATTCACTTTTGAGGAAGATATTGACTGTATTAAATGTAAGCAAGTGCAGTCATTCAGTTCCAACACATTCAGCTAAAAGCCCACACATTAACCTTTTTTTTTTTTTTTTTTTTTTTTTGTTGAGGAATTACTGCTTTCCACACCTCTTTACACTGAGGGTGACTCAATATGTGCCACTCCCAAATTTGCTCAGATTGGCAAATACGTGCCATAAAACCCACTCCATGAGCCTTTAACTCGTTTCCATTTACATTAGCAAAGTACACCTACATTTTGTCAGATATTGGTTTCAGTCCTTTTACTCCTCACCCAGTCAGGACACAAAAAAAAAATACTCTTAGACCAGGGCACTTTCCTGTTTGCACATACACAGGAACAAACTACAGCAAAATTATCTCACGCTTTGTATTGCTTGATAAAATCCATACATTTTGCAGACTACAATACTGTGAAACACGCAGGTAAGTGACATATCCATGACACTTGTACCAAAATTCCTTATGCAAGGGAGAAAAATACCTTTTTGCAATTTTCTGTCTGATTTGTCTCAGTCCTTGGCATAACAGTGGAGGGAAGTGAAGGCATCTGTTTTAATTCCTTCTAAGGAAAGAAGTAGAAAATGCCTGTAAATAAGCTTTTAATAACTGGCAGACTGTTGCTAAGGATGTTTTGCTACAATTATAGCCATTCATCTGTGTTGTGCATGCAGTATTTTAACTGGGCTAATTAGAGTTTTCTCTTTCAAACACATAAGGTCCAAATTTATTTTTATTAAACACTCCTAATTAGCTCTTCTTCCTTTAATGAAGTATTATGGTACACATTTTCTGCCATACACACTGCCATATCTGCAATGTTTTTGTAGAACCCAGGGACTGAATCAAGTTTTATTATGTGTCTAATTTAGATTTTATCTGGAAGAATTAAAGTAAGGCTGTACTGCAGTTTAGCTGAAAATCTGTAATTATTGGCTCAGTTTGTTAACCCCCAGTGAGAGGTCAGTATAAACACAGCAAGTAGTTTTCGGTAAGGACAGTCAGTAATTTCAGCTGTATATGCATCCTTAATTCAACCAACAAACTATCTCAATTTTCTGACCATCCTCAAAGCCAAAACAGTGCAGACAGTTACCATAAGCAGTACCCTGCAAAGTTTCCCAAGGCTCCACATCTGAGGAGTAGGAAGCAAAAATACACAGAATAAGTGCAGTAGGGAACAAAAATTCTGGCTACAGAGAAATAACATTCTTGGTACCATATAATAGGTGACACACAGGGATTAGAAGATCAGCTAATTAATGTGCCAACCTACTGAAACCTCAAAAGTATTTTGAAGGCTTATGGAAAACACACAATTCTTTAACTTTCTTCGTATTAGTCAGGCAACCATTAAAACAGTGATAAATCAGTAGATTTTCTTACCACATCATTCTGGAGTATTTCTATGGATTTCTTGTATTCTTCAATAGCTGTCTGTATATTTTCAACATCATGAGCCACACTGGTAAGAGTGCTACCTATGGTCGCTACAGTCTGCAATAAAGCAGAGGACAGAAATCTCAGCCTTCCTCAAACTGCACTGTCCCAAAATTCCAATCTGCTAAGCGTGAGGTATTTTTAGTGAAACTGCAGGCAGGGTGCCACAAAAATATGCAGGTGAGCTTGAAGAATTTAGAGCTTTCTTTGCACTCAAAACTGCAAATCACTTAGGTTGGAAAGGATCTCTTAAGTCCAACCATTAAACCAGTGCTGCCAAGTCCACCACTGAACCACATCTCCAAGTTCCAACCCGTGCAATTTAAATACCTCCAGAGGTGGTGACTCCACCACCTCCCCATGCAGCCTGTTCCAATGCTTGACAACCCTTTTGGTGACAAAAATTTTTCCCATTATCCAACTTAAATCTCCCCTGGCACAGCTTGAGGCCATTTCCTCTTGTCCTATTATTTGGGAGAAGAGACCCACCCCACCTTGCCACAATCTCCTTTCAGGTAAATATACAGAGCAGTAAAGTCCTCCCTGAGCCTTCTTTTCTCCATGTTGAGCCCCTCAGCTGCTCCTCATCAGACTTGTGCTCCAGACCCTCCACCAGCTCTGCTGCCCTTCTCTGGAAATGTTCCAGCACCTCAGTGTCTTTTTTGGTAGTGAGAGGCCAGAACTGGACTCAGGATTTGAGATTTGGCCTCTCCAGTGCTGAGTACAGTGGGACAATCAGTGCCCTGGTCCTGCTGGCCACACTGTTGCTGATACAACACGCGTTAAGACTTACTTCTGTTAGGACACAATGAAAATCCAGCATGCTCAGAGCAGCAAATAAGAAGCTTAGCAAATAGCTTTGTACTCCTCCCAGAAAAAGAGAAATCCTGGCAGCCCAATCAGCCAAACCACACTTAATTGCTTTGCATATCACTAGCTTGTTGATTATACATTAATTTTGTAGGGATAGGAAATGAGACATGGAAACCCATAATGCCACAAAGCTCACATTAGACCTTAGCCAAATATAAACGTTTAATGCTAAATAAACAGAACTGCCATGGAAGAGCCAGGCAAGTATCAACAAGCCATTCTTTTTACCAAAATAAACAGGACAGTTTTTGGTAACGAATGCTCAGCTAAGGCACATGGTAAGACATCGAATTAAGAGAGAGCAATCCATTTTCTTTTCCAATCAAAAAAGCTAAAAAAACCCAGCTATTTGTAAACAGAGTTATAAAACTGCGGACACTTCCATGTGTCTTAAACAATATTAAGATTAGCAACTTGAAATAAACAGAAAGATCAGCTCCAAGGTAAAGATGTGACAACACAAGACAATGCATCTCCAAAGGGGATAAATAAGGCCTTCAAATTTTTTACCTGCCATGTATTATCACAGGACCATACAACATCAAGTGTATGAAGTCAAATTTTAAGGACAAGGGAAGCAAATATTCCTTGCATGCAAATCAGGTAGCTCCTGCTGTCACTGCTGTCCCCAGGGGCCCAGCTGCAGATCAGCAGCACAGAACACATTTAGTGATAGCTATATTTACAGTGCTTACCTTCTGAAGTTTCTCTACTGTGAGAGGAAGAGAAATCAGATCAGCAGCAGACTTTATGTTGTTTTTGAGATGATTTACTGTTGAGGTCAAGAGTGATACCTAAAACCAAAAGGGAATACTTAGAGTTAGGCAACATATTCCTGATTCTGACCTTCCCCAATACTAGTGACCTAATGTGTAACATTAAAACATAAGGTAATACAAAAACATATATGTACACACACAAAACATCTCTCTCTCTAGAAGTCCTGCCTAGGCTACACTAAAACATTATGCTTCTTGCAAAAGAGCAAGTTTTTTTGTGTGTTTTTTGTTAAGCTGAATGAAAGCCATAGAAGCCCCTTCTTTTCCATAAGGTACCCTCTGCCAATTTCACACTCATCCTCTTAGAGAGAGGCTGTTGCCCATGAAAGACTTAAAGACTGTGCAAGAAATCAATCCTTACATGGAGGAAACAGTCATCCACTTACGTATTTAGCAATCAAACCTGCCTGGCAGAACCCAGTGAGCCACACAACTTCTCTAGTTGAGTGACGGGCAAAGAAGTTGCACAGATCACCCAAACCTTCTGCTGCAGAAGTGGAACAGTAACAACCTATGCACAGCAGGTTAGCTCAGTTTCTGTCAGCTGATTGTCCCTGACAGCAAGTTATTCAATGCATCTTCATGATTACTTGTTCATTCCAACCTAGAGGTTGTCAAATAAATTAAAAACTGCGTGCTAGTCATTCATCGCTAATGCTCTCACTTCCAAATCAATTTGCAGCAGTCAGTAGTCAAAATGAAGAGAAATTATTTCTTCTCACACTGGACAACAAAAAGGTGGAGTGGATAAAATCCACTTTCTTCTGTTTTAAAAAAAAAAAAAAAAAAAAAAAAAAAGTTGTTTCACAAGCTGAGGAAATGAGAAAGATTTTAATTTTGCATTATGTCAATATAGACCAGCTGGCATGCAGACTCTAGTTCCACAGCTGTAAATATTGGCTGAGACTATTCCCAGCAGCACATCCCAACAATTCATGGAAAAAACCCCAAGTAACTAAGTTTTGAACCCCAGAAGATCTGCTTCAGACTGTAACCAGACCCTGAAGTAACTTGAGGGCCTGCATGGATCACGTGCAGGTATCTTTAACATGCAGGTGCAGATAAGAGCATTTTCAAAGTCCCATGAAGCACCCAAATAACTGTGGATAAAGCAGACTGTCAGATGCTAAAGAAAGCAAATCAAGTTTTCAGATACACTTATCCGCCTGAGCAGGCACCTCAGTGCTCCTAAAAATGAAACCCCAGAGCAGTCGTGTCAAGGAGGGTTCCCCACACACACCTCCTGCCACCACTCACTGTGAGCAGCTCTGAACTCTTACCCTCTGGGGCAAAAATTTCAGCAAGAGCCTGGCCGGATGCTTCATTTGAAGGGTGAGTTAATAGAGCAGGTCTATTAAGGAAACAGCTCTCTGGTAAGTGGCTTAGTTCTAGCAGTGTCAACAGTGCCAAGATTTACACCAGCTCAGGGTCTCAGTGTGTGTCAGCAGACTTTATATTCACCAGTTTGTCGCTTGCAGCAACAGGAGCTTGCACTGAGCCAGGTAACTCTTGCAAAACACTCTCAGAAATTTGAAATGTCAAATTTCTCATTGTAAACATCTCAACTGTTTGGCAGGAAAATTAAGAATCACAGAGATCCGAGGTTCTTTTAAATTCTGCCTCAAGTCTTTGCGCCAGTTATGCAATTTCTCCTCTTTGTGATCAGTCTCCAGCCCAGCTGGATGCTCAGGCTGTTTTTTTGTTTAATAGTGAGATTTACACTCTATTTTAACTTTAAAAACAGAAGTTTAGCATAAGGTCACAGTAGTCTGTAGGTAAAACCTCAGCACTGCACTTAATTTCTGGGAAAAAAAATTGAAAGGAATAGTTTATTATTTTCTACAAGCAAGCACTGATCCCTCTCACCTGTTTACTGATCTCTGTGATATTTATCCAAATTTTATTCAGCCCCAGTTCTCCAGTCTCAATTTGTTCTAGCTGCTTTTGGTTCTGCACCAGATCTTCATTCAGTTTAGGAATTTCTTGGAATGATGTCTTTTGATTAGATTCCACTAAAAGAATGAAAAAATAATTAAATATGTTAAAAAAAACCAAAACAAAATTTCTGGGTAAGCAATGTTGAAAGGCAGAAAGCAAATTACAAACAGCAACATCTACAGAAGTGAAAGAAGGTAATAAGTGTCCATATATGGGTTTATTGCCAATTCAGGATTCAGTGGCATTCAGAGTGACAGCTCTTTTTTGTTTTAAGAGTACCAATATCCGCAGAGAGAACCTAGAGGGACAGTACTAAATTTAACACTTTGAACAGTGCTGCCATTCTGACAGCCCTCAGCAGGTCTTTATTTAGTGCAGTTATTTTGCATTACCTCCACAGGGGAGCATGAAATAGTAATGGGCCTCTGAATAAGAACTGCCCACTGTCCCAGAGCAAAGGAGGCAGATGAAATGAACCTCAGCACTCTTTCCAAGCCTGCAAAGGGGCTGCTGACGATGAAGTAAATTCCAAAGAGATTAACGTGATTACAGTTGCTCTATCTGAAAGAGAGGCAACTGAAAAAATAAGGTATGATCTTATACACTAATGCCTGTTGGTAAACAAATAGGTAAACAAGGTCCTTGGAAATAAAGTCAGTTATTACTGCAATTAATACTACAGGAAGAGGGAAACGTGAAGCTCAAAGCAGTTCAAGTGAGCCTCAGAAATGCAGCCCTTCCAGATCTGCAGTGACTAAGCTGTTTAGCTGTAAGCGCTGTTAGGCAACCCCAAATCCCCAGGTCTGAGGAACAAATAAGCAAAGGTTTTGAGGAGGAGATGAGAGTTCCCCAAAATCCACACCTCCACCCCGTAAGGCAGCACTGGAACGCTCCACAGCAAACTGCCACTATTCAGACCAGCCTGGCAGGAGCAGTGGGACCTATGTGGTATGTGGCTGGCAGCTCCCAGAACAAATTTCCATCTGTGGCCCATCTAGTCCAAAGGAGTAGATGTCCAAACACACACAACTGGAAAGCTGTGCACCTTCAAAAAACCACTTTACTCCTCCTGAAGGAAGTTCTAAAAGTACTTTCTAGGTTCAGAGTAATCTGATCACCAAAGATCCAAATAACACTTTCAGTTAAATAAGACCTTGAAAAGTGTACTTTAGCCAAAACAGGCTGAGAGCTAATGGTGCTTTTGACACAAGCAGTTCACACTGAACTTGATATTTCAGAGGCTCTTGTAGACAAATTATTTTCTGTTCTGCCACTCTCACTGTGTACAGTGAGACCCCACAGTTTTTTGCAGCGCTAGGAAGGTTAAGTGCCACATGTTCTTAGCATCATTACTAACAACTGAAGGGAAACACCACACAACTTCCTCCTGTTCCAAACAAACTAGGTACAAAGATGTCTTGTTTTTAAAAAGCACTCGTACTGTACTCAGTTTGTGCAAAGGATGGCAGAACATAACAAATATCGCCACAGGAATCTGCTCTTATGAGGAGAAAAAAAAATGGATGAAGATTCAGAGGAGGAAGGTTCCTGTTCCAAACCTACTGTAGGACACATGGATCACATGCCTTTGTTGCTGTTCACCCACACATCTTACCAACGCACAGTGCTGCCTTTTGGAACCAGGTTGTTCTTGCTGTCTGCTTTTTTGTTGTTGTTTTTAAATGCTGTGCCTCATTATGTTGTTTTTAAATGCTGTGCCTCCCATCCAACTTCTAGGCATGCTATTACAGTGGCAAGGAAATCTGATGTGTTTATCACCAGACATGGTATTAGATGCACAGCTTTTCTGTCAGAGCGATTAAGAAGAAAACAAGCCCATCTGTAACTGCCAGACAATCTGCTCAGAGAGAATAGCTGCTTTAACAAAGGGGGTCTGTGTAAAACAGGAATGATGAAACTCAGCTACACCAAAGCCAACAAATGTTGTCCTCGTGAAAAACTTTTCCTGCCAGCACACTCTCAAAGCAGAGCAGTCCATGAAGACCTGGCTGACCCAGAACACAAAACAGCCACTGCAGAGCTGCTGGGTACGCTCACAGCCACAAAGCAGCACCTGGAGCTGAAGGTATCCTCCGTAACTGGTGGACGGGAATTACAGATAACTTTCAGAGTTCAGTATCAGTTAACATAAAAGCATATCTATCACCACCAGTTCTTTCTCTCAGACCCAGCCGGCCTGTTCCACCTTGGCAGACAACTCCCCACCTCACAGCAGTTGCACACCGGAACAGGAACACCTAAACACCAACAGCAAAAAATTTCTGCACAGCATTCCTCAACACCTCTTTCACCACAAGCAAAACAAGCCCTTTGCTTACCTCCAGCCCTAGCAGCCACCTAATTTTGGAACTGATTTCACCAGCCTTATTTTCGAGATCATCCTCGTGTCCTGGGCACTTAAACTCTGAGATGAAGACCAAAGCTATGGCACAAAACTCACAGTAATAGTGGTGCTTCTCAGGTAAAACACAGCTATCCAGCTTTCCAGAAGCAGCCAGAGACTATCTGAATGCTTAAGCTTCCCTCTCTTCTGCTCCATTCTCACAGCTCCTTAGCTCATCCTTGCCTTTTTCGATATATATGTAGTATTTTAAACACGACTAAAATAAGGCACCAAAACATAGAAGTGAGGTACAGAGAACTAAGAGCACACCTTACATGCCAATCTCACCATCTGTTACGCCACAGCACTACAGAAGTTAATTCTATTGAAATCTTACATGGACAGGGATAACCCGAGACCTAAAAGAAAAACGCCTCACATTAACTCCGTAATTCAAAGTACTAAACATGATGTAACTCCAAAGCATATGCAACCTGACGTAAAAGATGTAGCAGAACAGGTCAATGCACAAGAAAACCATTCAGAGGATACAGAGAGAAAACATAGTATCGAACTGCAGTAACACCACAGCAAGCATCAGAGGATTTTAAACATGTTCAAGACAAGAACATTGTTTTCCTTAATTTTTTTTTTTCCATAATTCCATAGATTGCTTTGACAGGGCTGCTCAGAACTTTTTTAATAGGGTCTTTCTTTGGAAGAGAGCACTCCTAAGACTGAAGTCAGGAATTTCAGAAATGTATGTACAAGCAACTAGAGTCCCAACTAGTCCAGTGTCCCTTGTGTTCCTCAGAAGATATAGAGCAGGCAAGAATATATAACATTCACCTCAGATTTGCCAAGCCTTCAAGTGCTCCTGGCTCAGAGGACTCTTCTGTTCAGAGGTAGTTTGTTTACTCAGTACTTTCAGACTTTGACTGAGCAACTAAAGCTCTTCGTACTGCCCGAAGAAAATGTGAAATAGTAGTTACGTTTATACTTACTAGTTCGAAACTTCTCCTTTATTGCATCCAGATCCTCCTTGAGAGCCACCTGCATCCAGACTAAGCCGACACACGCTACCACACAAGCGGCAAGAATGACAAATGCACATAATGGGTAACAGAACTTGCAGCATCGTAGGTAATCTCCCCTGCATGAAACAAAGCAACGGGCTGTGAATATACAACAGTTCCTAGAGAAGTTTTATTCTAAATGCTGTTTTAGCAAAGTGAGGGGCAGAGTTGTAACAGCACGCAGTTGGGCTGACAAGAGCTAAAAAAGCACATTTCCAGGAATAAATAAGGCTATAAGGTGAGGTCACGGTGGTTACTCTCTGTTCAGTTTATCCTCAGGAGGCATATCTAGCATATTTAAAAGCAGCTATCAGGTTTTCCTTACTAAAATTTCCTGCTCTGATCACATAAACTTATGCTAGGCACATCTGACTGACAGCTTGGAAAACAGGCTTCAAGACAGGGTATTACCATAATTTTACGACAAGCACTTCCAGAGCGTTCCAAATTGCGAAAGCCCGAGTTGCTCTGTGACATGCCTACTTTCAGCTGTTCATTGGGGCCCATTATTAATGCTGTCACTTAACTGAGAAGGTTATTTATTGGCAAAAGCACATCGCGGCCGTGAGAAAACCAGCACTGCGCCAGCTCGCAGGACATGTGCTGAACACACACGGGGGACGGTGCTCCACAACATCAACGCTGCTCTAAGGGCTCGATGGAACAGAGGAAAAAACTCAGAGGATGGCTTAGTGGAGAGTGTCCCTGCCCGTGGCACGGGGTTGGAACTGGATCATCTTGAAGTCTCTTCCAACCCAGGCCGTTCCGTGATTCGATGATACTTCTATCCCCCAGCCAGGTGACCTGTCGGGCCGGACACGCTCAGTGCAGCTCCGGCGTTCCCTGGCAGTGCCCAGCCTCCCACACACCCCCTTTACCCCCAGCCGCGAACCGGGCCCGCTGAGGACACCGGAGCAGGACCATGCCGGGCCGGGACTCACTTTCCGCAGCGGCCCCGCGCTCCCGCGAACTCGTCCTCCTCGGAGCTCGACTCGGAGTCGGAGGCGGGCGGCTCGGTGCGCAGCAGCCGGTGTCCCGAGCCCTTCTTGGCGGGCTTCTTCCTGCGGCCGTCTGCGGCCAGGCCGATGAGGGCGTTCAGCTCCTTTCGCTTCTTCATCCTCTTGTGGGGCGGCGGCGCGGCCGGCGGCTGGCTCCCGCCTCCCTCCTCCTTCTCGCCCTCCGCCGCCGCCGCCGCCAGCGCGCCCCGGCTCGCCAGCCTGCGGCCCGGCGGCGGCTACAGGCGCTCCGCGGGGCCGCGGCTGTTGCTCCCCCGCCGGCCCCGCGGCGGATCGCCCGGCCCCGCGGCCGCCGCCCGCCCCGCCCGCGCCATGGCCGCTCCGGCCCCGCCGCCGCCGCCTGCCAGCAAGGCGCGCTCCCACTGGCCGCCGCGGGACCGCCCCGCTCGGAGCCGAGGAGCGCGCAGGGCCGCGGGTTCGAGTCCCGCCCCTGGCGGGTGGGATGAGCGGTGAAAGGGGCGGCGAGGAGAGAAGGGGCGGGCACCCGGCTGGGGAGGGACACCCGGCTGGGGAGGGACACCCGGCTGGTGCCGCCCGCAGCCGTTCCGCTCCGTCCTCTCGCCTCCCCAAGCTCGGCGGGGCCGTTGCTCCCGGAATTTAATGATGGCAGGGGAAGCGGCGTTGCCCGGCAGCCGCCTGCCCTCCGCCTGCCACAGAGCCGTGCCAAAGCCGTGCCAAAGCTGCCACGGTGCTTCGGCTTACATAAGGCATCGCCAGACTCAGCCCGGTGGCGGATTCACTGCTCTGCCTGCGGTGGAGATGCTGTCCCGCTCGGCTCTGGGATGCGGCTCCACAGTGCCGGCAGAGGGGAGAGAGGGAGGGAGGGAGGGAGGGAAGGAAGAAAGGAGGGCGGGAGCTTTCAGTCGAGATGTGGGATGGGAATGGATGGAGGTAAAGGTGAAACCTTGCGAGGCAGGAAGATGTGGTGAAGACCTCGGGGGGAGAAATCCCAGGGCATGGTCTTTTCCTCTCTCCTCAGCCCGCAGTCCCGGCCAGGGGCGAGCCGGTGCCAGCGGCGAGGCATCAGGGGTGGGGGCAGCGGCTTCCAGCCGGTGTGGCGGCGTTCCCGCGGGATGCTCCCTTTGGCTTGCCTTGCCTTGCCTTCCCTCCCAACAAGCGCTGCCGTGATTTGGCAGCCGCTCGGACTTTGGACCTGCCTCTCCGCCCCGCATTGGCTGGTGCCGCCGGGGCCGCGGGGACACGGGAGGCAGCGGCGGCGGCTCTCAGCGCGGCGATGAAGCTCCTGTGGCTGGGCGTGGATGTCTCCAGGGTGCTGCACCTGGCCGCCGTGTTCTGCCTGACCTGCGTGCTGCTGAAGGCCATCCAGCTGTACCACCGGCGGCGGGAGCTGCTCCGGGCGCTGGCCGCCTTCCCCGGGCACCCCGCACACTGGCTCTTCGGCCACGTCCGCGAGGTGGGGCAGAACCAGGGCTGCGCTGCTGGCGGGAAGGGGGAGTGCGGGGAGCAGTTTCCCCGAGGGCCGGGTGGGGGTGATGCTGGTGGGACTTGTCCCCGTGGTCTGGGAGAATTGCTTCTCCCAGTCCGGGTGCGAGTGGGAGATGGGCATCCGTTTTATCAGCCGTTCAAACTGCTTTCTCTGCCTGTGATGCTTAGGGAGCGTGGCTCACGCATGGCTCGCTCAGGCTGCTGCAGGTTGCACGGTGGAAAGGGGTGGTGGCTGGCTGGCAGGCAAAGAAAGCGGTCATACAGTGTGGCAAGGGCAAGGTCATGCCGGGACGTGACCCGGCGTTGGTGCTGGAGGCAGCAGAGCCGCCTTGCTCTGTCCCGGAGCAGGCTGCACTGTCACCTCTCTGCTCCTCTGAAAGCCAGGGCAGGGCCGCTGCAGCTGCCCCTGCGGCGCCGAGCTGATTCGATGCTGAGCAGATGCACGCTGCTCCCGGCATCCAGAGGCACCTTCTGTCCCTTGCCAGCTTCCATCGGCCCCACGGCCAGGGGACTCATACAGGGCATTGATCACTGTGAGTCACGTTTAAGCCCCGAAAAACATCCCAGGTGTTGCATCCAGCAGAGGGGGCGTGGATACTCTTAAGGTTGCATTAAAGTCATGACTGACTAAACCCACGTATACATAGGTGAGCCTTGTTCTGAGTACCAGTGGCATGGATGACTTGCAAACACAGATCAGCCTGTCTGCCTTGACAAACAGATTGCCACAACTCATTGGCAGCTTCATGAGGAGTAGCTGAGCTTGCTTGATGCGAAAAGCTTTTCCATACATGCTAAACGCTGACTTCTGCTGGGCTCTGCTGATGTCCTGCCCAGGCCAAACCTGTGGCTCACTAAATAACTGGCATCCTGAAAAGTATCTGGGAAATCAGGAGGGGACCTCCCAGTGCTTGTCCCCATGCCGTGGCAGCCCCAGTTTTGCCATGCTGGATAGGACAGGCAGTCTTTTGGCAATGTAAGCATGAAGATGGGCCAGTTCAGGGCTTTGTTACACTGCCAGTTAGACTTTAAAACTGCAGTTAAATAAAGTACGTTTGTTAGTTGTGACTATTTATCCTGGAAGGTGATATAACCATTTGTGCCAACCACTTGCTCTCATCATGGCCAGGTTGTTCACGGCTCAGACTTTACCTCAGTATTTTTTGAAGAATTTCTCTTTTGTGAATTTAGTAATTTGTTGATTAAGTGCTGCTGAATTCCCCAGAGTCCAACAGTTCATTGAGCCAGGAAGGAAACTGGCAGTGCCCTGGGCACACGCTGAATACAAAGTTTGCATGCACCTCGGAGGAGGACCTGTGAGCTGTACTCAGGGAGAGCACTGACATTTTCTGTTCTGTTGATTTAAGTGATCATTTGACAGTTTTGATTTAGGTCAGGTCAAAATCTCAAACATGTTAGTCATGCATTGGGTGGATCTCCTGGGATTGTATGACTTTGTTTTTCTACTTTAAAACAGTATTAGTCTCTGCTTATCCAAACCATGCAGTAGAAATGACATTAAAATATCAGGAGAGGTTGTGTAGAGCTGTTCAGTGTCACTGCGGCAGCACAACTTAATTAAAACCCAAAATGCCAGCTGCGAGCTGGACAAACTGATTTCCCCTGTTCAGGGTTAGTGGGAAGTTGCTTAGAGGAGAGCAGGGGATTGTCAGTCCCTCAGCAGCCCTTTGCCCACTTGTGCCCTGTGGGGAGATGCCAGCCTGGTTCTGGCTGTGCACAGTGCAGCTTTGTGCTCAGATTTCAGCTCTTGTGTTTTCTCTTTCATTTGCTATCAGTGCATAGCCGTTAAAAGTGCTTTTAAACCTCTTCCCAGATGCTTTTAGTGTTGGATCCGTTTCAAAACTTACATTTCAGCATGAGATCAGGCAGTTATCTTTCTTCATTGAACACGAGTGAAGGTTATACTTCTCAAGCTTAAAAGGGAGGAAGAAGAACTGATGATAGTCTTTCATGCAGAGTCTGGTATCTGGAGCCCTGATTAGGGAGCAGTAGCTTTCCATTCCTCTTCCTCTGCAGCTTCCAGGACTTTGCACCCTGTGCCCCAGGAGTGCTTGGTGCAGCTGGTTACTAACCTTGGAGGTTACCTCTCCTCTCAAATAAATCCACCCCACGCTCTACCAGCACAGGGATGGTTCTTTACAGCACACTGAGGCCACTGCTCCAAAAACAAGGTTGGATGCAAAGGCTGCTAAAATTAGGACTTCTGCCAGCAAGACTTGCTCAGCATCTCCCAGTTACTTCCATTTGTGCTTTCTGCGATTCATGATGGGAGGAAGCACAAGCAGCCATGTCAAAGGGACTGTCACATGTTTAAGCATCACTCACCTAAAGGCACCTTGCCAAGCCCTGCTTCTGCTGGCATTGCTGAAGGGGTGGGTGCTGGACAGGGCTGCCTCCTTTTATTCCAGACTTCATCCCTGCAACCAGAGAAATTGACGGTTCTCTTTATTAAGTTCAAAATCCTGAACTTGAGCTAGAGAAACTGAGGGTGAGCCTTGTGTCATAAATGATAACTGGAAGTAGTTCATAATTTTGCTGAATGTGGGAGACACACAGGATGTACTTCAAGGATCCTCCCAGCTCATGAGGAAGCACAAACCTGGATGTGCCCTCACACAACCTGTGCAGTGCCCTGGCAGAGACCCCAGGACTCCCAAGCATCCTCTCCAAGACAAGCCACATGTGACTGATTATTTGATGTGGGTGATCATTTGAGTACAATCCATGTCCCTGGTTGAGAAACATCAGCCAGACTAAAGGCTGAGCTTAGCTAACTCAGCACCAAAGCAACTGAGCAAATATTCACTTGATTCCATCAATAGGGTGACTTTGAGGCTGATTTCTGCACCAGTACACTCATATAATTAATCTTTAGGCTTCAAGTCAAAGCAGTAGCAGCTGTGTTAGCCCTAGCTTCCAAAAATCCCCCTGCATATTGGCCCAGAGTATTTTCTGTTCAAAGCAAAAAGAATTCTTACATGGCTTTGTCTCTGTGATTTTCTTACTCTGGCCTGTGACTGGGGATCTTTCTGCTGATCATTCCACTTGTTCTTTGCCTATTGCCCATTTATATATAACAACACAGGCTGTAAAAGCAATAAAGTGGTGATCCCTTTTGAATGAACTTGCCAGTGCTGCTGATATGAATGCTGGTGCTCGTGTTACTCCTCAGGTGGCAGCTTCCAAGAGCTGGAGATAAATCTTTCTGGGAGCACTGGCTCTTCGTGGCTTATAAATTCAACTCCTGGAAATCAGTGAATTCTTAACCTAGCGGTTTTAGCCAGTGTTCCCTTCTCTGTACACTCTATTGGTGTCTTTGGATTCATTCTGTTGGATTTTGCTTGGACACTGGCCTGCTAATTGCTCAGCCGTGTGCAAGTGGGAATGTATTTGCACACCACAAAACGCGGATGCTGTCTGGGGTAAAGTCTTCTTTGGGGTGGCCATGGATAAAGAGCAGATAATGTGTGTGGGCTGATAGGCACCACCACTGTGCCTAAGGATGTTTGCTGTGTCAAGTGATAGGGAAGAATTATTTTATATGAGCTTTAAAAGTAATAAACCTCTCTGCTTCTCATGTTCTGCAAACCCAGATGAACAACACCTTGTTCTTCCTTATCTGGTTTTGTGATCAGAAAGACCTTGAATTTTAAGACAGTGTATTGAGAGATTGGTTATTTTTTTTTCTCCAAATCTATGTATTCTTTCTGTTTTTACTTCTCTACAATTAGTTTCTCACGGAGGAAGAGGTGCTGGACAAGGTAGAGATCTGGGCACAGAAGTACCGACGTGCCCACCCTATGTGGTTTGGGAGTTTCTCAGCATTCCTGGTTATCACCGATCCCGACTATGCCAAGGTTCTGTTGGCCAGAGGAGGTGAGAGCAAATGCCTTCAGCTGTGGAGCAACAACCACAGCCTGCATATTTCCCACGCCAGCCCCGAAATTCACAGCAAGGCAGGGCTTCACAGAGAGGTTTTCTTGCAGAAATCATCTAAAGGCATGGAGAGATACCCCTCCCTCATGCCGTGCCCTGGGTCTTTCAGCACAGGCCTGCAGGGCTGATCATGGACCCTCCAAATCCATTGCTGGAAAATCACACTTCCTCAAGTGCTCCTTGAAAAGTTATCTACTTGGTGCCTGACCCCAGCAAGGAAAAGACAACTGGGAGCTTTCCAGAGTCCTGGCTCCTACTGCAGAGAAGTATCTTTAGTGCATTGAGAGAAAAGGTCCTGAGCAGTACTGTATGGGAGGGTTAATCATTTATCACGCTGCACAGACTTTGGACTAGCAATATTCTTTTTTTTTCCAGTGTGGACATCTGCTTTTATATGTGTTTATTGCAGCTGGCATAGACACAGTTGTTTTGTGGTGAAATACTCATGAGTTCTGCAGGGATGCCACCAATTTTGCTTCATATCCAAGCAAAAATGAGAGCCCAGAGGGAGCTTTCGGGTGTAAATCTGTGGGTTGATGCCACTGAAACATTTACCATTTTATTTTCTCTTCATGTTTTGTTTGTTTGTTTGTTTGTTTGTTTTTTCACAGATCCCAAGGACAACATCAGCTATAAACACCTTGTCCCATGGATTGGTATGTATTTGCCTACTAGGAATGATTATGAAGTTAGTAAAAAACATGTTATAAATGAACAGCACTATGCTTGTACCTTGATGGAGTTTTAGCTAAAAGCTCCCTGAAATTATTACATTTATCAAAAAAGGTGCTAAACAGTACTATTTCTTTATTTTCAGGGAAAGAAAGTTCAGATGTAGCCAATAGGTACAAATGAGAACCACTTACATGTCCCTGGATAGCAAAGGGTGGTGATGGGAGGAGCTTAGATTCAGTACAGGACTGGTCAAAAATACATCTGCTGTTCTGAACTTCTCTGTTCCAGCAGTGTTGGTGTTTCTTTTCAGAGGCAGCACTGTGTAATTTTGGTGAGCAGGGCTTTGCTCAGCTCTGGGAACCCTGGCTCTGATGGCAGCAGTTCAGATAGCAGATTTAATCCTGCTCCTTGCAGGCCAGGGATGTGTCTGCAGGCAGGTGAAAGCAGCCTGCTTGTGCCCAGCAAACCATGACTTGCCTGTGTTTCCCCAGGGAACGGGTTGCTGATCCTACATGGGCCAAAATGGCACCAGCATCGGAAACTCCTGACTCCAGGGTTTCATTACGACGTCTTAAAACCATACGTGGCCCTGATGGCAGAGTCTACCAACGTGATGCTGGTAGGACTCACGTCTGATGCTCCTATCTCTGCCCTGTTTTCTTTTCCCTGATCATGACTGGTTAGCAGGGAAATGCTGGGGGAGGGTTTTCTTTACTTGGTATTTGTAAGGACACACCGTGCCCTGACAGTCAGTCTTTCTGAGCCACCACAAATCCCTGCCCGTGAGTTGGAAGGAATGGGCAGGTTGAGCCTCCCTGCAGTGGCAATGTCCCTGGTACTGCCTTGGGATCTGTGGCTGAGATTTGAGGATTAATGTTACTGCCACCCTCAAACTGTGCATGGTCTCAGTCTGAGCTACAACTTCTTTTAAGGTGTTTTTTGTAAATGAGGAATTGATGTAAATCCTGAAAATACAAAAGCTGGAGCAGAGGTGTGCTGTCACTAAGAGTAAAGGATATTATTTATTGTCAGCATACCCATGACTGGATTGCAGTCCCTGCATTGCCTCATACACAGTGAGTCTGCACTGTTGTTCCATCCATTGGTGCTGGACAGGATTGAAACCAGTACGAATCACAGGCAAAGGGCACCAGGGTTTGTGCACGTGAACTGGCAGGAGTCTGGGTGCTGGATCTATTCCTTCTCCTTTGCCTCCCTCGCTGCAGCCTTCCCAGCATCAAATGGATCCTGGCTGGATCCCTTCCACTGGCACAGTGACCAGCCAGGAGAGCGTTTGCAGTGCACTCAAGTGCCTGGGAGTTCAGAATTCCTTGCAGACAGTGCAGAAGTGCCTGTTGAGGGAGGCTGTGCCACCAGGTGGCAATCGTTGTATGTGCTATGGACGTGCATCTGTCTGTATAAACCTGGTTTCACGCTGTGGAAGCTCAGATCTGTGCTCCTTTCCTCTCCTCCCTTTCTCAGCTTTTTAGTCCGTTGGTTCCTTACAGCCACGAAAGGACAGAGGATTCAACATCACCTCATGTCTGCCAGGCAACAGAGACACTATTTATAGTTTCCCTAGGGATCCCCTATGGAAGGGGTTGAGCAAGAGCTCCCATGTTATATGCTGGAAAAACACAGTGGCAGAGAGATTATGTTACACAGAATAAAAACTTGGTCCAAAGTTTGCATCTTGAGCACCAAACTCGTGTGCTTGAGAACAGACTCAGTGAAGCCCAGTGCCAAAATATGCTGCTCTTGTGCAGAAAATGCACTGCATCCTCAGAAAGACTTTGGTAGCACACCCCATCACCCAGAAATGCACCTGTCCTGGGCTTCTCCAGGGTGCCCTTGCCCCAGGGCAGGGTGTACCGGCACTCACCACTCCCCTGATCCAAGAATAGCAGTTGCCTGAGGCACATCTTGTATTAACCATCCCACTCTTGGCTTCTCTTCTCCGGGATTTTGATGGCAGCTAAGGGATCCACTTCTTTTTTTTTTTTTTCCCATTTTTCTGGGATGTAGCCCTATCTGAGCACTCATTTAACTAGAGTGGGACTGCAGATCATGGAGAACTGACCCTTGCCTTCTCCTTTCTGTCTGCTTTGTGCCGTAGGATAAATGGGAAAAGCTGATCACAGATGGAAAACCGGTGGAGCTCTTTGAGCATGTCAGCTTGATGACTCTCGATAGCATCATGAAATGTGCCTTCAGTTGTCACAGCAACTGCCAGACCAACAGGTCAGTGCTAGCTGCCCCAAACTCTGGCGGGAAGTTTGCAGCTTGGAAGGGAAATGGGCAAATTCCACGCGACAGTGCTCCCGAATTTACAAGCATCCACCATTCCCCCTCTCCCCAGGAAAAACGCCTACATCCAGGCTGTCTACGACCTCTGCCACATGGTGCATCAGCGCCTCCGCATCTTCCCCTACCACAATGACATCATTTACTGGCTCAGCCCCCAAGGATTTCAGTTCAGGAAGGCCTGCCGGATTGCCCATGACCACACAGGTACTCCCTGCCTTCGTCCTCTCCCAAAACTTTCAAGCAGGGTGAGTGATGTCTGCCCAGAGGCAAAGAAGTTGCCTCCTTGCCCGTGCAGTGATCCTGCCCGGAGGTTCAGTTCTGGGATCCATCAGCTTGGAGCAGTGATCTGATCAAGGCATTAAGCAAGGAGGTCTCACAGCTCCTGTGTTATTAAACTGGAGAAACAGAGGAATTCCCCTCTGGGAACACTCCTGCTAAATGACCAGATGCTGGTGAGACAAGGGACGGGCACTGCAGGAAACACCGATGCAAGGAAAGATTTTCTTTTCCTAGCCAGGTGTGACTTTAATGCATGAAGGGTGTGTAAAATAGGCTGAGAAGCCTGTGGGGGACAAAGAAGTTTGCAGAGAAGGATGACCATGTGCATGGCATTTGCTGCTGAAAATGCCAAACTGCCTGGGATGCAGAAGCACATGTAAAATGCATTGTGGACTGAGCAGTGGTCACCCCCTTGGGTGAGCTTTGCATTTGAAGAATGATTTTGCAGTCTGGAATCTCCTTCCCTGCTGAACTTTTAACTCTTTCTCCCCCAGACAAGGTGATCAACGAGAGAAAGGAATCCCTAAAGGATGAACGGGAATTTGAAAAGATCCAGAAGAAGAGACATTTGGACTTCTTGGACATTCTGCTGTGTGCCAAAGTGAGTGATGAGGAGGGTGTGCCTGGCACGGCACAGGGTGCAAAAGCCAGTCAGTCTTCACAGGGGTCCCACAAACCACCAGAGACCCTCAGGATGGCACAAGCCATTAAAAAAATTAATCCAGTCCTGCCTAGTTGAGGAAGGGCCAAGCTGATCCAATTTTCCATCATTGAAATGCTGGTAGTGTCTTTTTTGGGAATACAACATGCAGAGAGATTTTGTAGTCCAGGTAGTTTAATGTGTGAGGATAAGGAGATTTGTAAGTGAAGGGAAAGGGGCCCTGAACTCAGTGCAAACAGACACCGGTTTCATTTATATGTATCCCATGTGCATCATCATACCCCTTTGCAATAGCTGAAGGTTATATTAGTCCCTCCTGAGATATTTATATATATTTTTATATATTTATATATATTTTTATATATTATATATTTATATATTATATATATTTATATATATTTTTATATACATATATATTTGTTTATATATTTATGTATTACATATGTATATATAAAAATGTGTGTGTCACTACAATATATATAATCTAAGTATTATATATTTTATATATATATATATAAATTTTATGTTTATGGGCCACTGAGAGTGTCTCTGATCTGTTAGGATGAGAATGGAGCTGCGCTGTCCAATGAGGACCTGCGTGCCGAGGTGGACACATTCATGTTTGAGGGCCACGATACCACAGCCAGTGGGATCTCCTGGCTCTTCTACTGCCTGGCATCACACCCTGAGCACCAGGCACGGTGCCGGGAGGAGATCCAGGGCATCCTGGGGGACCGGGAGACAATTCAGTGGTAAAGTTGCACGTTTCCTCAGCTGGTAGCTTTTTTCCTGTTACTGCCATTTCTAAGTGAGCAATATCTTCAAAGCTCAAAAGCTGGGGTGCTAAAGGTTGCTGCATGCACAGGGGCTCCATAGGATGGAGCAGGTACTGCATCCTTCAGCTAAATCTGCCACACTGGGAGGGACATTCTGGATGCCATACCAAGTCCTGGGCCACCAGCATTGCTCTTTGCACTCTCCTATTTGCTTGCCACAGGGCATCATAGTCATGGCTTTTCACCTTTCGCTGTCACTTTGCACTTGAGTTTGTTCAGAGGTTGTTCAGAGGTGTCCTGGCAGCCCCAGCTTGCAGCAGCCTCTGGTTGGACATTGTGGGTCCCCCCATACACCCTCCCTGTCTGTTGCAAGGGGATCTGCTCAGAGGGCTGGGACAAGGGGCCTCCCAGCACAGGGCAGCAGGAGGAGTGTGGGGCTCAGCCTGCCTCTGCCCCAACAGGGAGGACCTGAGCAAGATGACTTACAGCACCATGTGCATCAAGGAGAGCCTTCGCCTTTACCCACCCGTGCCTGGTGTGTCCCGGCAGCTCAGCAAACCCATCACCTTCCCTGATGGAAACACCTTGCCAGAAGGTCTGTAAATCCCATTCCCACTGCGCAAAACTGCGCTCTCAGACATCAGCTGCATCCTCGCTTCCTGTGGCAGAGCAAAGGGGACAGTCCTGCCTCTGTGACCTGCTCCTCGCAGGCACAGATGTTCAGACAGGGCTGTGCAGATGTTGGCATCCTGTTGATAGACTGAGGTCTGGGCTGTACAGCAGCATCTCCGTGATGTCCTTCCTGCCACCATCACTGTAGGGCAGCCGTGCCTGGGCCGAGTCCCTTCTCTTCCTGGCCAAGCACAAGCTCATGGTTTACCTCTTGGCAAATGGTGCAGGGGGACAGGAACTGGTCACAAGCCAAGCTGCATGCAGGAATTGTCCTGTACTGCTGTTTTGTTTCTCTGATTTGGCACAATATGGGGAATGATGTGCATATGCTGCTGGTGCCTTCCTCATTTCTGCTGGTTGGCTGCTTACAGCTAAACAAATGGAAATCGTTTAGTTTTTCTCTGATACAGTGACAAAACCCTCATAGGTTTCCATCTGACAGATAAGACCACAATGATTTAGACAGAGCATGCTGCAACCTTCCTTTATTTTCTTTGTCAGTGAGCCCTTTTCTCCTCCTTGATTGCTTTACAGGCACCGTTGCTGCAGTAAGCATTTACCTCATTCACAGGAACCCTGAAATATGGAAAGATCCTTTGGTGAGCTTTTCTTTGCCCTTCTCATGATTTTTCTCCTTTATGCTGTACCTCTTCCCATGTCCTCTTCCCCTGCTAGCAGGAGAGCAGAATTCTCCTTCCAAGGGGCTCTTCAGAAATTAAGAGGTGTCACGTTTCTGAAGATACCAGTCAGTACCGTGTTCCTTAAATAATCGCTTGTTCTTGCTGCATGTTCTTCATTTTTAGGTGTTTGACCCATCACGGTTTTCCCCGGAGAACGCCTCTGGCAGGCACTCTCACGCCTTTCTGCCTTTTTCTGCTGGAATGAGGTAAAGTGAACTGAGCAGTGAAGGAGTGGTGGGCAGAGACCACCACCTGCAGTCCTGCCCCTGCAGCGTTAAACAGCTCACGAGCAGATAACAAGCATTTGTGCTGCAGAGGGGTTCTGATACCAGCAGGCAAAATGGGAAGGCAACACTACCATGCCGTTTTTGGGGACAGGGAGCTGGATCCCAAAGCTGTGGATCATCCTGCTGGTGTCATGTGGGGAATTTGCAGCATTCTGAGCTCATCTGCTCTCTTCTCTCCTTGATGCAGAGACCCTATCCCACCCTCCTACCCTTTGATTTCCCCTTCTCCTATTCTCCCAGTCCTTCCCTTTTCCCTGTGCTCACACTGCCAAGACAAACACACTGCAGACCCTTCCTGCTGAGAGACTCACCACCTCATCTCTGCTGGCCTCTTGTTTGCCTTCCCCGTCTTCCTCCTGCTCCATGCTCATTGGACACAAATTCCTGAGCTCCCACTGCTCCCCCAGATTCCTCCTGCTCACCCCACCTGCTTTCCCTGCCCAAAACACTGCCTGGGGTCTCCCCGAGCTGCAGAGGGGAAGAAGTTGTGTGAGGGGTCTGGGATTGGCCCCAGGGGTTTGGTGTGCCCAGCATTGAGGTGGAGTTGGCTGAGCTGCTGTTCTACCACAGGAACTGCATCGGGCAGCAGTTCGCCATGAACGAGATGAAGGTGGCACTGGCCCTGACCCTGCTCCGCTTCGAGCTCTTGCCTGACCCTGCCAATCCTCCCCTCAAAATAACTCGGATCATTCTTCGCTCCAAGAATGGGATTCACCTGTATCTAAAGAAAATCCGCTGACGCTGGAAAACATCCTGCCTTCACCAGAGGGAGGGACCAAGCAGATGATGGGACAAGGTTTCTCTGGGGCAAAAGTGCAGGGCAGGATTTGGGGATGAGGATTCCTGATTTCTTTCAGCTTCCACCAGCTGAAAGCCCTTTCCAGGCTGGGCCAAGGTAGCTGGGATGACACTGCACAGGCCCGTTGCCATCTGCTCCAGAGCACTGATCTCAGAGCAGCCAGGCATGGCCATGCTGTCTGTCCCCTCGCCCTGCCACAAGGGCTGGCCTGGCCTGGGAACATCTGCAGGTCCCACCAGCTTCCTTCTTAACAAATCCTGCCTTCACACTCATGTCCTGTCCAAATCCGAGACCATTTCCAGCCCTGCTCCGTCGTCAGCACCTTCCTCAGTGCCTGGAGGTCAGCCCTCCTCTCCTGCAGCAGGGACAGCCCGTGGCAGACCTCTGTCTCACTTCTCACACTCAGTGTGTGTCTCTGTTTTGCTGAAAGCACTGATTCCAGTTTGGGCTCTGAAATTCTGCCCCAGCTGCAAAATATTCTGTAATTTTTTTCTTAATAAACCAATAATTTTTCCTGCAACAGCAGCTGTGTTGTTTATGTTGCTGATGCTTGCCTGCTTCATCACAAATGCAATGTAAAATGCCTTTAGAAATGGGGGATAGAGAGAAAGCTCATGACTAGCAAGAGACCACCCTGAATATCATATATAAGACTGTGAAATCCCAAATTCTGCTGTTGCAATTATCATCCCAGTGATGTCAGCTGTGGTTCCAGCATCATGAGCAGGCTGCTGTGCAGTGAGACATCAGCTGAGTGCACACAGCTCTCCTCTGCAGATGCCAGCTCTGCAGGGATGTGCTGGGCCAGCTCAGGAAAACACCTGCAGGCTCCAGCTGCCTGTTCCCTCTTCAGGCACAAGGTGCAGCTCTCGAGTTGAAATCAGAATTATCCTTGCAATGGAGGGACACAGAGTGTGCTTATTAAAATGTAAAATGTTATGAGACTGCGAGACACCACGAGCTCTTTGGAGGGACATACCAGGATACAAAATTATCTTGATAAATTGAAAAACTGCTGAAGTAAAAGGGATATGAGTCCATAAGCACAAGAGCAGGCAGGGGCATTCCACAAAACCAAGAGAAGAAATGACTGAAAGGCAACAATCTCTCCAAAGGGTATTCTGTAGATACAGAGACTGAAAAGGTAATATGAATCAATAATATCCTGCTGTTGCAATCAAAGCAAACATCGTACTTGGATGTATAAACACAAATATTTCTCAAAAAATTTTCAATTACATCTCTTTCACTACACGAAATGAGACAGTGTCCTTCAACCCTCTTTGGAGATTTAAGTATAAAGGCAACAGCATTTTCTCCAAGATTACATAACCTAAAGTGCAAAATGAGAAAAATTTTAATCAAAATAACTGAAGTCCTTGGAAGTAAATTACATAAATCTCTGTATTGGATGCAATTTTCTTTTAAAGGTAAGATCTGGAAAAAAAAAATGCTATCTAAAGAGGAGTGGTGGACCTTGGCATTCAAATGTGAAACATTAAAGCAAGAGCATCTAATGAGCAAGAGCAAAGGCTGAAATCATGGTGTACTCACTGAAAGGGTGTAGGTTAAAGGGGATCAGACTAGGGGAGCTTGGCATAACAGTCCTCATGTAGATAAATAACAGCTGCTAAATTGAATTTAGGTAGATGATACAGATTACATAGCACAGAGCACTCCCTAAGGCTCCTTAAGTCCTGACATTGCTTACCTGGGGAATCTGCATTTTCAGAGGTTTTAAGAGCTGGTCACTGTTTTTATTGCATAATCCAAATGCCCAAAGAAGGCAATTGGTGTGGTGTAAGGCTCAGGCAGGGTACCTCTGGTCTGGTTTTTGGGCTTGGACTGAATCAGGGGTACAGGAAAACCTGCACTGCTGCTTTCCCAGTTGGATCATCCAACACCTGAATGTTCCTGGCTTTGGGACAGAAAAGCCTGACTTCTCCCATCTTCACCCTGTTCAACCATTGTGCCCCTGGTGAGTTTTGGGATTCACTAAAAATCTGCCTCTTCGTATCTGAAGAGGAAAAGGAAAGATGCTCTGCAGCATTCTCTTCTCCCTCCCTGTGTTGTGCTTGTGGCTTCTTCTCAGGAGAAGGGAGCAGAGCCTGGTTCCCTCTGCAACCACACACCCAAACCCGACATAAAATTTGCTCACAAAGCTCTCCTCGGTGCTAACACCCTCCAAGGCAAACTCTTCTAAATAACAACACACATGGCAGCAGCCCAGCTCCCAGTTTTCCCGAGCCACGTGGGTCAGCACTGCATGCCAGGCCAGCTCTGCAAGGCAAGCCAGCCAACCTGCATCCCACACTCTGCATCCTGCATCCCGCATCCCATATCCTGCATCCTGCATCATCCCACAGCTTGCATCCCACACCCCATATCTCATATCCTGCAACCTGCATTCCGCATCCTGTGTCATCTCACGTCCTGCATCACACATCATCCGTGGCTGCTCTGCTTCTGAACCGGACAGCTGGGCTGAGACTGCAACAGGAGTTCTGGAGCTCCTGTGTCCCAGTGCCAGAGCAAGCCAGACCTTTTCAGAATCAAGAGAGTGCTTCCCACAAATCTCCCTTTCCATCCTAGATATTAGAGACATGGTAGCAATAAAAAGATCTGGTCACATGAGAGGTATCTCTCAGAGCAATAAAGACAGTCAAGGACTAGCTGCAGAGAGGTTACCTCATTCTTTAATCCTTCCCTACTTCCTGCAGAAAGGGTAATTGCAGAGACGATGATTGATCTTGGAATGCCTGATTCAGACCTTCAGATAACTAATTTAACAAGAACTCATGACAGGGACTGTGCAGGGTGCAACAGGACAAATCTTTGTGTCGGTTCAAAACATCTTGGATTTTTCTCATTGCAGCAGCTCGTTCTTTCAACGGCAGCAGAGCAAAGATGCCACCTACTCCTGCAGTTACTCCCTTCCCCACAGACTGCCATCATCACTGTGCAGCCACATCCCAGTCTCGTGAAGGTGCCTGTCCATCACAGTCTGCTGGTGGCACTTTCCCCGGTGATGGAAGCGGCAAAGCCAGCAGGGAGAGCAGTTGGCTCACACCGCCGGGAATGCAGTCCCTGCACAGGACCCACGCCGCTCTCCAGGCAAATTTGTTATCAGATGGTGCCAGCAATTTCCATCTAAACCCCACTGGGATTTTACACTGGAAGCAGCCTGTAAATTAAATAAGTATTGCAACACATTTTTTGGACAGCTGTATTAAATGCTTCCAGATATACATTCATCCTCAAGACATATGTGGTCAGATGGGATCCAGGCAGCTTGCATTACCCTGCAACACTTGCTGGGCTCTGGCCACAATTTTCTCATCTGTCATGTGTTTGGAAGCTTGAAATGTTATTTTTTTTTTTTTTTGGCATTACAGCTACATTTCATCTGTCAGCACTAAGTGCTGCAGGAACACACAGCGACAGATGGGCCTGGACTCTTCTTCCTATCTGAATAAACACAAGCACAAACAGGGAAAGCAGCTGTGCAAGGTCATGCTGTGGGGCACAGTACCTATTTGCCACCTGAATTTCACCTGCTCAGGAAACCAGTTCTCCTGCAATGCATGTCAACAGGATGAGTTAAATCTGTGAGGAAGATCCTCTCCTTCTCCTCTTTAGGTGTCTAAAGTAAGTGGAGAAATTACCAAGACTCAGAAAGCAACTTCCACAGCCTGCTGTGTCCATGGTTGTGATATGGGATGGAAATTCTACAGTGTAATGGGTTTTTTTAGTGTTGATGGCCTGGCCTGTCATGGCCCCACTGCCATCACTCGGACATCCGCAGCATTGAGCTATGGCCCCAGAGGCTCTTTGCAAATGTTTGACAACCTTCCAAGTGTCCTTTAACACCCAACAGCAGTTTCATCAGCCTAAAATGTCCAGAAGGTAAAGCCAAGCCTCCGATAACCCTGCCAGCCTCCCCAGACTCCTCTGGCTATCAGAGGACCCTTGTACCTGCTTTTTTCATTCTGAGATCTTCTTTTGGAGTCCTCTACTTTCAGGACTCCGAGAAGCAACAGGGCTATAGACCCTCCTAGTGCTAACAGATTGTTCTGGCCTTGTCCCAAGCCCTTACCATGACCAAAACAGTCCCCTTTCACTTTTCTCCAGTTGCAACTCTGCAGTCATTTCACTTTCCCATTGGAAATTCTTGCAGGGGTTTCTTCTTCTGCAAAAACTTCTGAGTTATCTTCCCCAGCTAAAGAGTGCTAAAGAGTGTTCACAGCCGCTCTTGCTGTGAAAACTCTGAAATATATGAGAAAGGCTTTTCTCTCCCCTCCACCAGTGAAACCTAGAATGCAGAGGTTGGAGGCTGGATTGAGCACTGAGTTTTGCCATCACCCAAGCACAGATTCCTGCTCCAAATCCCCGTAAATGTGGGTTCAGCCACGCTACTCCCTGTGTTCCCTCCATATCATCTCAGTGCTTCACATCTCACTTGACCTTCAAGACAACCCAAATCCTTTGGCTCCACACTCAAGAGTTGTTTCTGGTTATTTTATAACTATGAGGGAGCCAGTTCAGTAAAAACTGACCTTGCTCAGTAACCCATGGTCAAACCCGCTGTACAGGGACTTTGTCACCACTGAGAATTTATGTGTTGCTATAAAAGTTTGATATGTGCCTGCACCAGCAAATCCATTCACTGGCCTGTCCCCTCCACCTGCGGGTTTTTGGGGTATTTATGAACTATTTTGTAACTGATTGCTGAAAGGTGCCAGCCAGATCCAGATCAGTCGGTCTGGTAATCGAGTAAGTGCCACAGATCACGCTTCACTGGCACTGACCAAAGGCTCAACTCTCAGACATTCCTGTTTTCCTTATGCAGACCTTGTAAGGCACCCAACTACATAACTGGCTTTATGGGCGTGCTGCAGGTCTTCACATGAGAGACCCACAGCAACAATCCCACCTTACAGTGTACCCAGCCCCAAGGAGCTCCCCATCTCCTCCCTCCCTTCCATAGACCCAGGCAAGGCAAGACAAGAGGAGGGTTGTTTTAGGCCGTTTTAGAGCTGATTGAGAGGAAAAAGAGCCTGGAGGAGGGACAGCTTCAGGGCAGCGTCCATGATGCACTGGAGATAGAGAATGGGGTGTCTCAGCACATGCCCCTTGAACCTGAATTCATAGTTAACCCCAAAAGCACATCAGACTTGTCCAAACTCTCAATAACATTGCTCTCCTCACACCCTTCACTTGCCCAGCATATTTAGATCAGCCCCACATTTTGAGGGCAGTTTGCAGAGCCATAGATCTGATTCAAGCAGCCCACAAGTGGCTCTTTGTGCTGCATATTCACCCTTCTCCTCAGGTAGGTGAGAAGCATCAGCAGGAGCCTCCCAGTGGGGGCAACTCACCTGCTTTTCAGCCAGCTGGCCAGTGAGCCTGCACTGCCTCCTCTCCTGGTGGAAACCCCCTAATCACTGTGCTGCAGGACAGGTGCAGGACAAAAGGAAGAGCTAGAAGTACTAGAAGTGTCCCAAATGTATCTGCTACACCTTCCATGGCCATGATGTCCCTGGAGTCACACATGCTCCTGCTCAGGAGTGTAAAACTGTAAATGGAAAACAGGGTCCCTTATGCTCTGGCTACAGCCAAATCCTTCCCTAAGAAATGCCTAACCAGCGTTCTGCCTCCTAAAGATCAACCTTTAACTCTCCTCTGAACTTTTGCACAGATCCAGCTGGCTTGGCATAAAGAGACACACCAAATTCCATGAAGATGGCCAAGTGTGTGAAAAGCTAACACTGCTCAGTGCAAATCCTGCCAGAGATCTTCTCCAAGGCAAACAAAAGGAGTGTGTCAGCGACTGACGGGGAGAAAGCAGGATGACTAATGGCAGGCAGAGAATATATCCCCTTTCCTCTGCTTCCCAGTTTGAAGAACCAGAGACACCATCCTAATGTATGTTACATGAGTCCAATCCAGGGGACAGTCACACTGTGGAGGTGGAGAACAGTGTTAGGACAGGGCTCAAGCAACCAAAGCACCCAGGTCTGGGGAGATAAAAGAGCTGCTGTAATACACTTTTCAATGCACACTCCTGCCAAATTAACAAAAGCCCCATGCCATGTGGACAACTGTAGTGTTGAGTGGGTCACCTTATCCCAGCTGAGGAACTTACACAACTACTATTTCTTGGAAAGTGCCAAAGAAACTTACTGTGTAGACAACACTGGCAGTCTAACAAAAGGGTATTTGCACCCCAGGAACAGACTGAGAGTAGATCTTACAACTGATGTCTTTCAAGAGAAAAGTATGTTTCTAGAGCAGTCTTCTAGCACCAGCATGCAGAAGGAATGGACCACAATCCTTCACATGGGTTCATAGCAGCCAGACACTTCAAATCTCCCTGAGGCTGAAATGTGAATGGTACTGCCTACAACTACAACCTTGTCTTTGCAATCATTAATTCATGAGCAGGCCATGAGCCAGCTCAGGTAAAAGTCACTCCACTATGACACAGTTTTCTGGAGTCAGGCAATTCCCAGACAGAGGGTCTTGAAGCATTTGTTCAGGAATATTCCTTCTGTCTAACAGGTTTATATATTTTCAGTGAGGCTGTGCAGGTTTGCTTCAGACAATGATCTCCATGTCTCTACCACTGTAAAAATGATATATCTGAACAATGAACATCAGAAAAGCTATAATTTTTTCAATAAAATTACTCTACAAGAAGAAAAAAACATGGGTTTCAGTTGGACATGGCATATTTTAATAAAAACTAAAGGAAATTACCCAAACATTAGAAGTGCTTTGTCTCAGAGATGTGTTACATTGAAGAGAACCACTAACAAAGTTCAGCACTCCCTATGGAGTAGCCTATCAGACTATCAGTCTCAGCAACTGATAACCCACTTGATCCTTGTAATATCCCAACAGAAAAATGCAATATGCCTGGAAGTCACCCTCACACAGCAGGTTTCCAGCCCAAGTCCTCCCTGATCTCAGCAATTCCATTCCAGGCTTCTGTGCATACGGAACGTGAGCTCAGATAACCAGCAGGGTCTTCTCAGGGATTGCTAGAAAAGTCCTACCTGGGCCCAACCAAGCACTGCATTGGAGAGGTAAATGCAGTGATGCAGAGCCTTCTTTGGAGGATGGTGAGATACCATGTGGAGAGGGGAAGGAGGAGTCACCAGGACTGTAGAGGGAACATAATCTTACCGTCACACCTCCCCATCAGGTTGGATGCGCTCTCAACCTACTTCAATCATTTTACTGCTCTACAGCTCTTTCTCTCCTTGTCTCATCTACTGACCACGGCAATTCTTCTGGACATCAGTTTTATCTCCTGGCTTGTCTATGGTAGGAGCTCTTGGGGAACAGGGCCACGTCCCTTGTGTGCTGTTTGGGTTATGTCACCCAGCCTGGCAGAGCTGGGGGATGCTGCAGCCACTCAGGGCACCACTGTTACATATGAAGGTGGATAAATCCTTCCAGACCACTCATTGGGAAGAGGTGGCCTGTGTGTTCCTCACTTCACGTGGGTGGATAAATGGCTTCCATGCCTGAACTGTCTGCGGGGAGCACGGAGCTCAGCTAGAGAGCCAGCCTGGCTGCCCCTCACCTCCTCCCTTCCTCTGGTTTCATCCACCTGGGCATGGAGGATTGTGAGTGTGTGTGACAGTGCTGTTTTGGGGTGCATGGGACTTCAAATAATGCGGAGAATGTGCACAGGTAGTTTGTTATCCACAGGTTGCAGGGATAGGTTGCAGGAAGCAGGTCAAAGGGTGAGTGGGAGCAGCAGTAATCGGGCTGCCGGCCGAGCTGACGCATTGTTTACCCTGATGTTTCTGCTGCTATAAATCAGTGTCAGCTCCACTTCACCAGGCTCAGCTCCAGCAGAGGAGGAGGGAGAGGGTTTTTACCTGCACTGAGCTCCCCATCAGGTGAAGGCGTGAGAGAAGCAGAAGAGAACAGGCAGGAGAAGGCAGTGTCAGCCATCCCACGTCAGCATGGTGTCTCTGCTGGACAACATAGCCAGACCTTCTGCTGTCGTCCTGCAGCTGTCCGTGGTCCTTGGGGTAATCTTCGTGCTGCTGAAGGTGGTCCAGTTCTACCAGAAGAGGAAGAAACTCATCAAAGCTCTGGAGGCATTCCCTGGCCCCCCAAAACACTGGCTCTATGGCCACAACCACCTGGTAAGGAGTGAGCTGGGCTCGGTCAGGGTGGGTTTGTCCCAAGGACTGTGCAAGATATCAGCCAGGTTAAGAAGCACTGGATGGGCTGTGTGTCCCCTACTACTGCCCCTTCCTATGGGAGAGGACCTCTACACAGGGAGTGCCAAGACTTCTGCAGGGCAGGAGGAAAGGTTACCTGGACATGAGATGTGCATCATTTGGGAAAAAAACAGTGCCATGCTGTATTTGATCATGTGCTTAAACACAGAGTTAGGAGATTTCTTGGATTTTCATGAAGTTACCTAAATATGAGCAACCATTGAATGTCTCTCTTATACATTAAACCTTCTAGCAATAAGAGTCTCTCCCCCTACAGCCACTGAAGAAGACACGACCACAAAAGCAGGGCATTTTTAATGCAGCCGTTTTCATTGCTCTGTAGTGAAGGTATTTTGCTTCCACACTGCATGCCCACCTTGCACTGCTGAAATTAGAGAACAGGGGTGTAACACCCTTGGTCCTCCTGACCTGTCCACCAGACCTCTTGGTATTGCCCATGCCAGCTGTAGGTCCAAGAAACACCACTGAGCTCAGGCTGTCCTAAGGAGGCTCAACTGCAGCTGGCCCCAGCCAGGAACTCTCCACAGAGCTGCCTTGTGCTGCAGGGAAGTGGTGGCTCAAGCAGCTTTGCCACCTGTGCACAGTCCCTTTGAAATGCCCATCCTCTCCTTCACCCGCAGTGTGAAAGCCCCTGTGTGGCAGGTCCACCCACTCTTGCTTTTTTTCCCAAGAGAGGATGCCTTGCCTGTGCTTTCCATGACAGGGTAGATTTAACCTCTGTTCTCCCTGGCATGTTCTTTTTTTTTGCCTTTATTATTTATCTCCCTGATTTATTCTCATTCATTGTAGGTATATTCTGAAAAAATATTACATCAACTAGTGTTGTGGGGAGAAGAATACCCCTATGCCTTTCCCAGATGGTTTGGACCAGTCCTGCCTGCTCTAGTTGTCCACCATCCTGAATATGCCAAAAGCATACTTGGCCGAACGGGTAAGTCTCTATATCTGGGTTTTAGAAGCCCTACCAAAAAAAAAAAATCATGGAAAACTTGCCTGGAGTCATCCCCTTTGCTGGCTTCCTTCACAGCTATGGCAATTCCTCTTTAGCTCCTCTTCACAAACTCTCAGCCTGCCCCAGGTTTCATGGAGCAGTTTGTATTCTTGTGCAGAACAGTGACCGGGAGCCCATTCCTTCCAGTACCTTATCCCCATTGTCATTGGTCCTACTGCCTTCTATGGAATCTACCACCACTGTGCTTGTGCTTCCCAGTAAACCCAGTAATATGGGTGAGCTGGCATGGCAGTGGGTCTGAGAAAACACCTTATGTCTTCCCCTCTGCTCCCTCCTGTGGAGCATGATGCCTGTGAGTGGTACACACACGGGCATCTCCAGTAACTCCCACTCATTATTCTCAACTTGGGATTTGCTGTGGTCATTTCTTTTCCACACACATTTATTGTCCTACATTTCGCTGTTTTTTCAAGTCCACTGAGGTCATATTTGCAGATGACCACTTTTCAACTCTACCTCTAGTGGTATTCTACATATTGAAATGAGATTAATGTTGCCTTGTGATTTAGAGAGCAAAATCTAATGTCAGTTTATCCTGAATTTTCTTTTTTAAAATTCATTAGTCATTCATCCACTTCTGATATCTGCTTTGTTTTACAGATCCCAAGGCCAGTGTACCTTACAAATTCCTGCTTCCCTGGATTGGTAAGTCAAAAGCAGTGGTAAGGCTGCCAGAGAGAGCCATGATCAGAGCCTGGAGGAGCTGACTGAGCCTTTGCTGTTTGTGCCTTCAGGGGAGGGGTTGTTGATTTTGGACGGAGCCAAATGGTTCCAGCATCGGAAGATGCTCACACCAGCCTTTCATTACGATGTGCTGAAATCTTATGTGACCCTGATGTCAGACTCAGTCAAAGTGATGCTGGTAAGAATCCCCACTCCTGCTGCTTTTACCTTTCAGCTGTGCAACAGTGAAAATAATCAGATCTGGGAAAGGAGTGAGGGAAAGAGACTGCAGTTAGTGTCTAGAGTTTTGAAGTTCTGAAGTTGTTCCTCTCACCTTCCTTTGGACACTGCACTTATTTTTTCTTTTTCTTTTTTTTTTTTCCCAATAAAACTAACCATTGCTAGAATATCCTTTGCTAGCCCAGGAGTGGTATACACAGAAAAAGACATGCACAAGAGTTTTATTAGATTCACAGGATATATAGTGAATGAGGGCCTCTGCTTGCAGATAAGTAATTAGCAGTGTGGATCTGGGAAGAGGGACGGGAATATGCAACCTGATCATAGATGGCAGCCTGTCCCTCCTTACCCGTCTCCACCTCCAGGACAAATGGGACAAGAGCACAGAGGGGAAGTCAGTGGAGCTCTTTCAAGATGTCAGCTTGATGACACTAGACAGCATCATGAAGTGCGCCTTCAGTTTTAATTCCGACTGTCAGACTAAGAGGTCGGTGCCTGAACTCTCAAATCCCGGGAAAGCAAGTGCTCCCGTTTCCCCCTCATGTTGCTAACGCCAGCTTTAACCTTGGCCTCATTACAGCAACTCACACTATTACATTAAAGCTGTTTTTGACCTGAGCTACCTCCTGAGCCAAAGAATCCAGACTTTTTCCTTCAAGGATGTCTTCTACAACCTGACTCGCAAGGGCCGTGAGTTTCAGGATGCTTGCAAGCTGGCCCACACCCATACAGGTATTTCTCCCCATTTCTCCCTGGTCTCCTCCTTTCTCCCCTTTTCTTCCCAGCTGAACCTCTCCCCCACTTGCACCAGGAGTGGCTCAGAGGGGAGGTGCAGCAGACACTGGCCAGAGGGTTACACATTAAACAGGAGCCCAAACTGCTGACCAAGTGGTCAGGTACATGAGATCTCTGGAGCAGCATCTAACTGAGGCACTCTTCTCTGCAGATAAGGTAATAAAAGAAAGAAAAATGTTACTCTCCAATGAGGAGGAGCTTGATAAGATCCTGAAGAAGAGGCACCTGGATTTTCTGGACATTCTTCTTTGCAGCAAGGTGAATGTTTGCAATGATCACATCAAATGCTAAAGAACACATCGGGGATGCATCAGTAGTGAAGCATCCAGGCCCTGGCTGAAATTCCTGGCAACAGCTATTTCAATCCAGCTTTCCTAGCTCAGGGAAATGTGGATGGAAAGGGAGGGAAATATAAAGGTGTGAAATGCAGTGTGTAAGCATGAATACCTTGGGCAGACTTTCACCTTCCTTGATCATTTCCACTGAGCACACTAATAGTTTTAAAGGGGAGACTTCTCAGAAACCAGAGAGGAATGAGGTCTTTGGAAAGGTTACAAGGAGGGCACCTTCTCTGTATTCCTGTCAAGATATTTTCTTTGTTACTTTTGGTAGTTTTACTTCCAGAGATCTCTTCGGATACTCTGGAGAGAAACTGCCATTTGTTGTTCAGGAGGGAGATACGCTCTGCTCACTCTTTCTGGAGCTGCTGCTTTCTTTCGTGTCTCAGTCTGAAAAAAAAAGTCATCCAAACCAAACTACTGAAAAATGTAACAGGGACCATTGGTAGGGGATCAAAAAGGGTGTCCTTATGATGGGCTGGAAACTTGTCTCCCACTGAAGCCCAACTCTGTAGCCCTGTTGACTACAGAGTTGGCAATCAGCAGGGCTGACTGTTCTCATATATACTGGTATATTTTCTGATGACTTCCTGATGGACAGGGAAACACAAGCAACACCAAATCATGCAAATCCTTTGGGTATAAAAATAAAAGGCCAGTGTGCTTAGGAATGATGCTCTCTCCTCTTCATTAGGATGCAAATGGAGTTGGACTGTCCGATGAGGACCTGCGTGCTGAGGTGGACACGTTCATGTTTGAGGGTCACGATACCACAGCCAGTGGGATCTCCTGGCTCTTCTACTGCATGTCATTGCATCCAGAGTACCAACAACGCTGCAGGGAGGAGATCCAGGGGATCCTGGGAGACCGAGATACCATTGAGTGGTGAGCCAGGATGTCTTATTCATTTACCTTGAACTCTTTTCACTTACCCTTTTGTGGTCCCCCACAAAAGCCTTCTCTCTAAATTGGAGAGATATGGATTTGATGGGTAGACTGTTCAGTGGCTGAGGAATTGGTTGGAAGGTGGCATCCAGAGGGTGGTGGTCAGCAACTCAATGTCCAGATGTAGATTGGTGACAAGTGGTGTCCTCAGGGGTTCCATAATAGGACCAATACCATTTAATATCTTCATCAGTGATATAGATGAAGGTATCAGGTGCACCCTCAGCAAGTTTGCTTTCAGGGAGGACCTTGGGAAGATGACCTACACCACGATGTGCATCAAGGAGAGCTTGCGCCTGTTCCCACCGGTTCCTTCTGTGTCCCGACAGCTCTCCAAGCCCGTCACATTTCCTGATGGACGCAGCTTGCCGGCAGGTCTGTTGAGTTTGTTCATCCTTCGTGCTCCTGTCTGTGACAGGTGGGGCTTCCCTGTTCGTGCTGCTGTGGGGAGGGGATGGTGGGTCTTCCAGCCTCTCTTCTCCCTCTGAAGGACTGTATGGGGCTACCACAACTTGCCACCCTGTGAGCCTGGAAAGGATGGCCAGAGAGAGTCTAAGGATATGCTCCAGGGCACTGGAGTGTTCACAGAGCTCACAGGGGACTTGTAGAGTTTTGTTGCTGGCCAAGTAAAAGTGATACATTTTTGATACAAAAAATGAGGCCCAGCTCTGAGGTCATTGTTTTGTCCGAGTGAGGATTTCAGGAGGTTACCTGCCTGGACAGGCTGGGCATCATCACTGTCAGATCTCCTGCAACAGCCCCTGCAGAGCCCAGGGAGAGAGACCATCCCAAAACCACCTTTTCTGCATCTTCACTCTGAGGTGTCATGAGCTTTTTCTCATTTTTGTTTTACAGGCTGCCAGGTTGCACTGAACATATTTGGTATTCACAGGAACCGGGATGTCTGGGAGAACCCTGAGGTATTTCACCTCTGCAACAAGAAAGGGAAGATGATGTCTGAGCCCAGACACACATTTCACTCGTGCCTTGTTCAGCCTGTGCCTTCCTGCTATGGGTTTTTTATTTTTTTTTCCTTCTCATTCCAAGAGTCCATATCCAAATGCAAAGTTCAATAGAGTTACCAAACACACAAAGTACTGGGAAAAGCTGTTAAATAGTCTCTCTTCATGCATGGGGACACAGAGACACTCAGACTGCTTTCAGCTACCCTGGATAGCCTTAGATGTCGGAGTGGTATGAGAAACCCCAAAACCTCCAGGCAGTGTGTGATTTGAGGCTGATATTTTTGAGGCTTCGAAGAGTAACTGGAAAACTTGAAGGAGGGTGTGCAACTACCTCCCTCCAGTGGCTGTCTAGAAAGCAAGGATCGGGCATCTCTGGAAACAAAAGGAATCTGACTTTATCATCGCTGCCCTGGATGGGAAAACACCTGCAGGCATCTTGGGGTTGTAGTGGGTGACCTGGATATCTCCAAGGGGAAGATCTACTCAGCGGCTTTGTAGAGAGATGTCTGTTAACTGCAACTCCCCCAGGAAGGGCAGAGACAGCACCCAGCCCTAACCTGGGGACCAGGAAAGAACCTGGTGCTGCTCATGTTAGAACAAACACTGACCAAATGGTCTTTGTTGCTCCCACAGGTTTATGATCCCCTGAGGTTTTCTCCAGAGAACTCAGCACAGAGGCACTCCCATGCTTTCCTGCCTTTCTCCGCTGGACCCAGGTGGGAGATCCTTCATCCCTCTCCTTCCCATTAGTCTGCCTTGCATGGGAGACCCAGCTCAGAGCCAAGCTCCTGAAGCCAATCTTCCCTCAGTCTCCATGAGCCAAGTTGGCTTGGCCAACTCACACAGGCTTTCCACAACAGGATTTCCCATTACAAAATCTCCTGTAAGAGGATTTCTGTGCTCCATCAGCTCCAGAGCATTTCCAACACCCTAAGCTCTGTGGTCACTGCAGGCTTTCACACACTTTTCTTGTGGCTTTGTGGACATGTTTACATTTCCTGCTGCCTGCATTAGGAACACAGGCTCCCTTATTTAGGGGTGAATCCCAGTGCCCCTCAAGGTGAAGCTGGATCCAAGTCTCTGTGGTTCCCATGCTGTATCAGTAGACAGATGTATGATACTGAGGTATCAGTAACTTGCAAGAGGATCCCCACACCGAGCCAAAATTAACTTTTCTGCACTTTTTAGTGAAATAAGTCTCCGTTCTCTCAATCTCATATCTTTTTTTCAATGCTTTCTTAATAAAAAATTAGGAATACCTTCCCCCTTCCCCGAGCTGGGGTATCCACACATTTTGGTGTGGCATCAGAGGATTCCTAGATGAGCTGTGGTGCCATTCTTACAACAGCTGGATGTCCTGCAGCTCACACGTGGGCTGAGCCCAGTTCAGGGGCAGGCAGGGTCAAAGGCAGCAGTCAGAGCACTTGTCATCCTCTCCCCAGGAACTGCATCGGGCAGCAGTTCGCCATGAATGAGATGAAGGTGGCGCTGGCCTTGACCCTGCTCCGCTTCCAGCTCTGCCCAGACCCATCCAAGCTTCCCATAATGATACCACAGATCGTCCTCAGGTCCAGCAATGGGATACACCTGCATTTGAAGAAGATTCCCTGATCCCATGGGGCATCACGGCAGGTGGGCAAGAGCTCTCCCAAATGCCACCCTCCACCCAGAGATTTAAGCACGGAAAGAGATCCATGCTGTCCACATTGGATCTCTCCCACATTAAGCCCCCATTGTTGCTGTCCAGGGGGGCCCTCTGAGCCCCCTCGGACAAACACCAAACCCAGCAGGTCCAGGTCCCCTCCTTGCAGGAGGAGCAGCACTGCTGAGGGGGTTCCACAGCATGACTGTGGCTCACCTCTGTGGGCATCCTCCACGTCCTGATCATCTCCTGACCTCCAACATGCCCTCACACGCTGCCTGGCGGGACTTCTGTCACCCGTCTGCGGGTTTGTTCCATTGTCAGTCTCCAGGATGGGCTTGGCAGTGAACAATGCTGGCATGGTTTGCATGGATGTCTAAAGCCTGGGCGCTGCCCCAGCACAGAGTCCTTCCCCTGCCTCCAGCCTGGGAGTGCCAGGGCAGGAGGGCTCCTCCTGGCAGCCTCGCTGCATCCCCATGCACCACCCTCCAAATTATTCCTGTTCTGCGCCTGGCACTGTGCCCACCATTATGGAGATGAAGGCCTGTGGTTTCTTTCTGCCCCAGAACTGAACTTCCTTGAGTTGAAGGCACTCAGGAGCCAGCACAGAGACATCAGAGACATGATACCAACTAACCTGGAGAAAGCACTCACCCCACTGAAAACAACCGTGATCAGCCTTGGCCTCATCTCTGAAACAAGAATAAAGCCTTATGAGGATGCCCTCCAAGCATGGCTTTGGCTTCCTTTGCATTTGGGGGTCAGGGGGGTACAGGAGGAGCCCCAGCAGGCCAGAGGCAAGGCTCTGCCCAAGGGTGCAGCCCTGTGAGTGTTTCCTCAAGCCACAAGCACTGTTTGCATGGGTGGGTTTGCCCCCTGATGAGCCTGAGGAGCCTGTTCCACACCTCCCACAACACCCATCACCAAGCCCTCACCTCTGGGAGTTTCCACGGTAAGGAAACAATGGAAATGAATCTGTGGTCAGACAAAGCAAAACACAAATACACTCCACACACACAAAAATGCTGCTGGTAAGAACAAAACCAGCTTGCAAAATAAAACAAGTCCCAAGATGAAGCATGAATCTGCCTTAAAACCTTTGCTGCAGAGGCTGAGAGCTGACCACTCAGTACATGAGTGACCTGCCCAAGGGGTGAAGGTGAGCACTGCCCTGGGATCAGGTTTGTTTTGGGGATACAGGGAGCCTTTCCCCAGCACCAGCCAAGGTGGACCATCTGGATGAGCTGCAGGCCCAGGGCGTGAAACGGATCACTAGGTGGCAGTGGGAGACCCGGAAAAAGTCCTCCCTGGTCCCTGGTAAACCCCCTCTGGGCTCAGCAGGGAGCATGGCCAGGCCCAGCAAGGCAGCTGATGTGCCCTAATCCCTGGGGATATCCCCGTCCCCATCCCCACCCTCAGCCGTGCAGGGCAGCACAGCAGGCACTGCTCTGTCACAGTCCCGGAGTGATGGTGTTACCCACGCACAGCCCAGGGAACCTTTGTCACTGAGAGTGCCTCAGTGACAGAGAACCCAGCAGTTGTCAGGGGAAACTGAGGCTCAGAGTGACAGGCAGCCAGTGACAGACAAGGCTGTTTGGCTTTCAGTCACGGCAATGGCATCATCAAATCACTGCAGGCACTAACATATCCAAAGCACATCTGTCCATCCGTCTGTCTCTCTGGGCAGCTCAGGACAGCCAAACCTGAGCATCTGCCCATCTGACTAAACCCCTGTAGCCCCCTGCTCTCCATCTCTGCTGCCTGCTCAGTCCTCAGTCTGGGAAACAAAACTCTCCTCTGGCTGGACTCAGACCTTTGTTTTGGCTGTTTGGGACAGGGATGCTGGCATTAACCCGCAAGGTGCAGCTTGCATTTATTTTGCAAGGGAGCTGGAGGCCAAGTTGCTCTGCTCCTAGCCCTCCCCTTCTTACTCCCAGGAAGACACTGGATGCGGGTTGTGTAGGTGCTGATGCCACCACACTTGTACCTCTGGTGGACTCAGGTTGATCTAACAGGTCAGACTCCAGATGTCTTCCTCTGCCGCTCCAGCACAGCAAGGCCTTTAGAGGGCAGCAGTTTGATACACCTTTTCGTTACTGAAAAGTCCTGTTTGTCAGACATTTCTGCCACCCATTTGGGAACAGGCAAGCCACCTCATAGCTCTGCTCATCCACTCTCCGGGAACGAGTTTCAGGAGCACTCGGTCACAAAGACCCATGCCAGTCTCCTTGGTGGTGTGTTGCAAAGGAAACTAGGTGACACCACAGCATCTTCTGGTTTGGACGCGAGGGGATAAGGCCAGAGCAGGGCAAGTTAGATCTGAAGAGGACCCCCAGCTGCTGCCCACCCCTGGGTCTGTACAGAGGGCCTGTGTTTTGAGGCCATCACCCTGTGACCAACCTTGACCAAGGCTGCTCATTTGATTTCCAGGAGTAAACCCGATTGTTATAAATGGTCAAACACCAACCACTGCAAGCGGAGACCTTTTCCAGGGAAATTGTTCTTGCAAATCTGCTTGGGAAAGAAAGGAGAAACCACCAACATTTTTAATGCAAATAATAAATTGTTATTCCAGGCAGTTATGACAATAATTGAGGTAACCTGAGCCAAACACTTTAAAATGCCCTGCCACTAAGAACTGTGCTTAACCCAGGTTTGCAGTTTGAAGAACCCAAGCTTTTGGGGGAAGGTCTCACAGCACCGATGCGCCAAGGAGCCCTGGTACAGGAGCAACCAGGAGAAAATTATTCTTCCACTTTTCAGCTTGGTCAGGTCAAACCGAGCAACACAAACATCCTCCCCACCTTCAAATGCTGGCAGTTTCTGGACAGCAGCGTGTACAAGATAACCTCCTCTGCCAAGCCACCGCCAAACGGTTTTGAGAACAGCAAAGTTGCTGTGCGAGGAGCCGGGCAGCAGCCACTGACACAGATGTAATCGCCCCCACATTTGCCCCAAATGTCTCCCTGCCAGACAGTGACATTTCTGCGCTGTCTCAGCTCTCTCCTTCATCACCATGGCTACAGCAGCCGCCAATCCACGGGCGAGTCCTTCCAGGGTACCAACAAACCCTCTGGGAGATGCTATGAGAGCCAGCCCTTTTGGCAGGGAGACACTTCGGGGACCCCAGGACAGCCCATGGCACCAAAAAATTTCCCCTTTTCTTATTTCCCTTCTCCTTTTTCTTTTCTTTTCTTTTTTTTTTTTTTTTT